>NC_134019.1:14298872-14403872 GCF_040712315.1 Castanea sativa | reverse complement strand
CCTCCACTAAAGTGGCCTCCAACACCAACCGTGGGACAAACCCCAGCTGGGAAACCATGGGTGTTGCTTTTCTCATAGATTCTATAGTAAACTTCGCCAAGAGTTGCTCCTGCTTGAACCCAAGCAGTCTCACCTTCCACATCAATGTCAATGGATCGGAGATTGAACATGTCAAGGACAAAGAATGGGACTTCTGCCACATAAGACACCCCCTCATAGTCATGGCCTCCACTTCGGATTTTCATTTGGAGGTTATGCGTTTGAGCACAAACGATGGCTGCTTGAATGTGAGAGTCATGCAAAGCAGTGACAATGAGAAAAGGTTTACGAGTTGTGGTCGTGTTGAATCGAAGGTTTCGGATGTAGGCTTGCAAGACAGATGAGAAGGAGCCATTGTTGGGAGTATATATTGCTGCAGAGATTGGATGGGATGGCTGAGAATGGTTTAGAAGGCAGTGAATAAAGGACTCAGAAGCTGATACTTGCCTTGAGAGAGAAAGTAGGAAAAATATTGAGAGCAATGGAAGCATTGTTGCCCTTAAAATCCCCATATTTGGTATATTGGATTGGGCCTAGTAAGAGAGGCTGAGTTTTTACTTGAATCGCCTAGCTAGGGTGGAAACTCGTTGAACAATAGATGAGATGATTTTGTAAGCCACATCTTATTTTGACCAAGAAAATTCAACACACGATATAGGAACGTAAGATTTAGACATTGAGATTTGAGAATCCAAATCATTGAATACAAAATCATCATATAATAATCATTTTATTATTGATCAGAGCCCTATATTAAAAAAATGTTTGTCATATATAGCAACATCAAGCACCTTCATTTATAGAATTCTTATATGCATCATAAATTTCTATATCCCACATATCCAAATCTGCTATGTCATGCACATGCCTCTCTGCGCCCGCTGCTCTTGACCTAAATTCAATCAAGGAGTACTAACAGATTATTTTTGCTTCTACTGCCACCACGTACATTTCTTCATTTCGGGTTCTCCTACACCAAGTTGCATTATCCGTTAGACTTTTTTCATTTGGTCGTTAGTTTCATTGTTTGATTGTTTGTGTGTCTGTGTTTCGGTTCCGTTCACAAACAATGCAGGTTAATCAGCTGTTACATGCTACTTACGTAAGACAATATTAATATTTTAACAAATGAGGTCAACTTCATGGGCACAACATATAATATAATTCAAAATTGTTAGGCAAAGATAGGGTCACAAAGGAGTTGAGCACAGTTGCATGACACTAGATGGGTTCATTTATTTTGTTATCAAACTTTCCCGGCCTTGCCAAAGGCCTTATAACTGAATTGACATATTTCTATGCACAAAATGTTTGAGAATTTAGGGGAGAAAGGATTCGAACTGCGAGATTAGTATCATGTTGTAATTATTTTTCAAAAAAAAAAAAACATTACCAACCTTTGAGTTTTAAAGGAATCAAGCAAAGTTTAACACTATGATTTTGAATTTTGGTTCATTTATTTTGTTATCAAATTTAGTTACACACTTTAAGAGCAGTAATTTCTACACAGCATGAAATAAAATTGTATCCTTTTCAGAGTTGTCCTATTTTAATTACCATACTATTAGTACCATCTAATTCAATTTGATCCACGCAATCTGGAAAATCACAATAATAATTTAAAATATTCTCGTATGAGAGAAGACGTTGCAAGAAGCCATGCACCTCCTAGCCCCTGAATTTAAAAAAAAAAAATAATATTATGTCTAGTTAAAGCATCTCGTAATATATAGTCAAATTTTAAAGTTAAATTAAAAAAAAAAATTGCACCTACTACATTCTCAAAGATTAAGTTAGTCCTCATAGACTTAAAAAAATGGAAATTGTCAATTGACACACACCTATGGTCTCTTTGTAAAAGAAGAAATAAACAATTTTTAGTTAATAAATACTAAAAGTCTGTTTGGAGGAGTAATTAAAACACACATTTTCAGTTTTTAAACAACTTTACATACTTTTTCACACACTTTTTCATCCACATGTATTTCAAAAAATTACAAATAACATTACTCAAACTCTTCTACCAAACATGCCCTAAAACTCTATGGTTAATTACTCAAACTCTAGGCTTTGTTATTGGTTGCGTGTGGTGACTCTAGCCCCGAACTATGTTGCTTAACAGCTAATGATTTATTTATTTGTATTTTTTATGTGTGGGTTTAAGTATGAACAAAATTATTTTGTTTAAAATTTTTTAAAGGGCAAGGTTGTTTGTTTTTGGTAAAATTAATTAATTAGGATTAATTGTTTTTAGTTTTATTAATGGTAATTTTTGTTGTTGGGTAATTTTTTGGACTTGTTTATTTTGTTTTAGATTTTAGATCTAGTCTTTAAAATGACAAAAATGCTAAAGTTACAAACTTTTTTTACAAATAGTTAATGTGGTAAGTGATTATTAGTAAGTGAAAATGTGATATAAGTGATGGGCCTAGATGCAATCCAATAAGAATTTACTACCTCAATAGTTTGTAAAAAATTGCTAAAATTGGTACTTATATTTATATTTATACATATACATATATATATATATATATTAATATTTTTTTTTTTAAATTAGGGGGGGCCATTACCCCCTTTGTCCAAGTCTTCCTCTGTCCCTGGTTGTTTGCATTGATTTTTGTAGAAAGAAAAAAAATAATATTTGAGAGAAATATGAATAGAGTAATGAGATTGATTTAATATAAATGATTTTTTATAATCAATTTAACTAAAATTTCCAATCTAATACTCTTATGTATTTATAAAATTTCGTTTTGTAATTCTCATCCTGAAGGTTTTTTATTTTTTATTTTTCATTCATTTCATCCTTAAACCTTGATCACAAACATAGTACCACAAACAAAGTTATATATAAACTCAGCCATAATTTTCGCCATAGCTGTCTTATATATGGCAAGACTGTAACTGGTTCTGGCTACCTGACACTTTCATATTAATAGACTACCACTCTCAGTCACCCACACAAGAGAGTCGTAACAAAAATTATAGCTAACTTTGTGGTGCTAGATTGTTTTGTAGTTCAGAGCTTTTGTCAACAAATATTTGTGCAAAATACAAAATTTTGTTCAATTTTTAAATATCATTTTAGCCAATTCTTGGCAATCAAAGTATGAATAAAAATAATTTTCCTTTGTGTTGACTATTAAACAAATTAGATAGGAAAAAAGTGCTCTTCTACTATCATAAAAAAATTCACAATTTTTGTCATGACAGATTGTGAATGACTGTTTACCACTTTTACATAATCCCATCACTTTTTTTCTACTAATTATTGTTAGCCACATGAAAGAGTTGTGGCAAAAGCTAGTAACTCGGTTCTAGTGTATGGTGAAGTTGTCTAGGTAGTCTTTTTATGGAAAAAAAAAAAGGTTAACAAATGGCTTAAGGACATTAGTTTATAACAAATTTTTAGAAATTTTTTCATGAAAAAGAAAAAGAAAAAATTAATTTTTATGACTATTTTTTATGTTTTCCATAAGTGATGTTAAAACTTTTCTAAAATGTTTTATCAATAATTGCTTTAAGAGCATGTGTTAACATGACTGATTTTTATAACATTAATGTTCATCCCGCTCTTTTTTTTTTTTTTGAGATTTGTAATCATAAGAGGATTCAATCATCTTTTTTAAGATGAAGATAAAAATATTACATCTTGAATAATTGTAGATTTAATCATAAGGGGATTTTCTTATGCTCAAGCTACATAATCAAAAATACTCTTAGCATACAAGCCAAAGGATGAGCGAAACGATTATCTTGATGCTTCACATGAGAAACTTAAAAACTTTCCTATTAATATATATTTTTTAAATAATTACTTTAATGACACCAATTTTTTTTTTTTATATTAGAAGCACATTAATGTTATAAAAGTTAACGTTCTTCCTACTTATTTTGTAAGAGCACTCTTATCAGAGGTGCCAAATGTGTCAAATGTAAAAATATGGCACATTTGGCACATCAAACACCAAAACCCAACCTTTATTAGATATCTCAAATCTTAGAATTTTTGAGACACGGCTACAATACCATCTCATATTTGAGACAATACGGACAAATGTGTCAAAAATTTTATTATTATTTTATTTACTTTTTCTCTCTCCACCCAACACTTTCATCTCTCTCTCCGTCTGGTTCTCTCTCTCTCCGTTTGGTTATCTTTCTCAACTCTCATCTCTGTCGTATCTCTCTTTCCTCAGTCATCCTCAGTCATTCTCTTTCATAGCCACGTTGATCTCATTACAGTGACCACCACGCCGCGCCGTCGAGCTTGACGTACCATCTGCCACGCCATGCCACGCCGCCGAGCTGGCCATGCCATCCACCCTCCACGCCGCCGATCTCTCACCGTGTGAGAAATTTCTTATCTTTTGTTTTCTGATGGTGGGGTTTTTTTTTTTTTTTTTGCCATGGGTTTTATTGTTGTGGCTATTGGTTAATTTAAAAATCATGGGTTGTGGTGGTGGCTTTTTTTGTTGTTGCCGGTAGGTTGTGAGGTTCTGGCTTATCTAGAGGGATTGGAGGTTGAATTTGTTTGATTTGGGATGGGTTTTAAGGTTTGTAAATGTGGTGGGTTGTGGGTTAGTTTTGACAGTAGTACTGTAATTTGGTGGTTGTTGGTGTTGTTGGTGTGGCCGTGGTTGTTATTGGTGGCCGTTGTTGTGGCAATGGTAGCTGTGCCGTTGTTGTTGTTGTTGATAAGAGGAGTTAATATATTATTTTAATGTGTTGTAAATATTATTTTAATGTATAGAATTGAAGAATAAAATACCTAATAAATGAGATATTGTAAAATGATGTGGTAAAATAATAAAGTAAGTTTTTAGTATATTAAAATGACATTTTTTATAAAAGAGTTGATGAGAATGCTCTAAGGACCACAAAGTTAATATAAATCAATTCTCGTATAGAAGAGAAAAGGTCAAAATAAATCATTAACGTTTTCCAACCAAAGCAATAAATGCTAAATTATAACTTTTTAAATATTTATGGGAAATTAATATATTTCTTAAGTTTTTTTTTTTTAGGAAACTTATTTTTAAGTTTTATATATATTAGGTCCATTTGAATAGAACTTATTTTGCTAAAATTAAAAACTAAAAACTGAAAAAACTGTAATAAAATAATTTTTAAATATATGAATAGTGCCGTGAAACCAATTTTTAATGAAAAAATTACTGAAAAATAAATTTTGTGGATCCATAAATAGTATACAGTGCACTGTTTACGGTTGAATTGGTCCACTATTATGGTTACTGTTCATACGCAGGGCATAAACAATAGCCTCTGCATCCTGAAACGCATGCCCAGAAAAAAAAAATGCAGCAGAGAAAACGCAACGCTGAATAATCCGTATGAAAACGCAGTATGTGAATGATTTTAATTCACTCAGAAGTCTGATATAAATAATTGAACAGAGCCCGCTGTAAATAGTCTTGGAAAATGATGGTTTGTCTCCATTTGTTATATTTCAACACTCGCCCCTCTTTTTTTTTTTTTGTCTCTATTTCTAAAAAAATAAAACTACTGATCTTTCACGAAAAAAAAGCCAAAGACTTTAAACAGTATCATGATAATTTATAATATGATTAAATCCAAAACCCTATAGAATATTTATCCTATTCGAATAAAAAAATAAATAAATCCACGAATTTATATGTGCAGTGCAATATTGCACCATCCCGGTCCCAGGCCACCGCAAAATCTGCAAAATGGTCACAGAATACTACGAAAAAGAATAATAACTGTAGGACAAACTAGCTAGCTAAAAAGAAAACCACAAGATCCTTTGGTTGCAAACATTTCCTTAGTTAAGATCAAGATTCTTTGGTCGCAATTTTTTTAGTCAAGAGCAAGATTGTGGTTGCAGACATTTCTTTCCTTAATCAAGATCAAGATCCTTTGGTCGCAAACATTTTCTTAGTCAAGATCAAGATTGTGGTTGTAGACGTTTCCTTCATTAAGATCAAGATCAAGATCCTTTGGTCACAGACATTTCCTTAGTCAAGATCAAGATCCTTTGGCTGCAGACATTTCCTTAGTCAAGATCAAGATCCTTTGGCTGCAGACATTTTTAACTATGAGATAATAGTGAAAAATTATTGGATATTTTTAATAGTCTCTCTTCTCTCTGAGTATTCATATAGTTTTGTTTTAAAAATATTAGATTATTGAGTAAATCATATCTAAAAAATTGTTTAAGTGATATCTAAGGATTTTAGAGGAAGTGTTAGGGAGAAGTTTCTTTTGATATGGCTTTTAGAGGTAAATAACCTTATCCTAATTAGTTTTATTTTGCGTATTTTAACTACTGAAAATTGTTTACAGCTGTTACAATTTTATTTCTATTGTATTATTGATTTCAAGTAAAAAATTATCACAAATATATCTGATTACTGAATATATGATTTATTTTATTTAATTTTTTTTAGCTATACTGATTTAAAGTAAAGAATATAGAAATATCACAAATATATTTGAATATTGAATATATGATTATATATATGTATTTAAATAAGATATATTTTCGTTAGAAACTATGATTTCATATATATGATTATAGACAATCTGACTATGAATTAATTATGATATCGAAACCAATGGAGGTTATTCATTGGTACTCTGATACCCAGCCAATGGAGGTTATTCATTGGTACTCTAATACCCAGCCAATGGAGGTTATTCATTGGTATTTAGATACCCAAACCAATAGGAGTTATTCATTGGTACTCTGATACCCAGCCAATGAGGGTTATTCATTGGTATTCTAATACCCAGCCAATGGGGGTTATTCATTGATACTCTGATACCCAGTCACGGGGATATAGCATGACCATAGTCATAAGTTTGTTAAGAATATGAATTACGTTTGAATATTTGAACTATTTTGAGTCACTTAAACTGAATATGTGTTTTTGGAACCTATTGTAAGTTATAACTTTTGATATATGGAAAACTGACTATTTTCTAAACCATCTATGATATATTTGTAAGATTAAAGTATCTGATCTATGTGCAACTTATTATTTTAAGACTATGAAACTTCTTCAGTTATTTTGAAAACACATATCACATCTTGTACTTTATAGATCTATTGATTGATAGAACTTATTATAATTTTGGTTACTTATTGAATTGTCAGCTCACCTCATTTTCCCCTCCAGTTTCAGATTGTGAAGAAAAGCAAGTTCTGGGAGTTTTGATGTTGTGTTGTGAGCAGGGAAAGAAGCTTAGTGATTTTGGAATTAGATGACCTTGTAATAGACTTATATCTTCGGGCCAATTTGCATTGTTTACATGAGGTTTGAATTTTGTTCTTTTTAAATTATTAGAGATCTATTCATAAAGAAATTTTTGAGGTATTTTGAATTTATTGATGAAATTTTTAAGGATAATTTTTAGTGCTAAGAAGGGCTTGCATACTTGTAGGCTGATTACTTTATTAGCGTGCGGCTGTTGTTACGTGCCTATCTTCATGGTTGGGTTTGGGGCGTGACACATTTCCTTTGTCAAGATCAAGTCTTTTGGTCGCAGACATTTCCTTCATCGAGATCAAGCCCCTTGGTCGCAAACCGTTCCTTCGTCAAGATCGAGGTTGAAAAGCCCCTTGGTCACAGACAACTCCATTATCAAGATTAGGATTGAAGAGCCTCTTGGTCACATCAATTATCAAGAATCATTTCCAAAATTCATCAGCTATCAGTAAGGTCAAGTATTTGCATTTTTGTGAAAAGGTAAGGCACTAGTTCTATGTTCCAAAGTTTTAGGTTCAAAGGTTGAGAAATCTTTGAAAATTCAACCTCAATTAAATCATGGCTGCTAAAATTAGTGTCTTTGTTTTACATTGACATTTGCTTTCCTAGCTCTGTCAATGAGGGGCATTTTGTAGACACTTGATTTTGCACCCATGATTTAATCAAGGAGAATGACTAGAGTGACCATCCATGTACTCCCAAAATCATGATTGCATTACATGCATTAATTCATTCATTGCATATCATATAAATGATCTTGAGGTTCTAACGATCTCGACAGTGTGTCTAGTTTTCAAATCGAACGGTTGGATTGAAAGATATTACAAGATCAAGTTTTCATGGTCTGCATGCATTGTGTGGGTGAAGCCGATCACGTGTGGTTAATTGAAATTAATTTTGATTGGTTAATGATTAAAATTAATTAAATGAATTTATGAGATTGGTGAAGTATTTTTCTTAAAGTGAGATTTGTTGCATGGGATTAGAACAAATAAACTGATAATATTTAAAGACTGTGGATAATTAGGCTTTTGGGATAATTGTATTCAAAATAATTATTTTAAAAGTCATAATTATCACTTTGGAATTAAGTTTATCATGAAAATAACTCTGAAATTCATCCAAATGCTCCATTGGATTGAGGTACTGGATTTCTTGTTCAAGAACTTCACCTAGTCACTTTTAGTTTGACACTAAGTTTTAATTACAGTCCTGCTAAGAAAACTGCTAGGCCCATAATTACCAATTGTAGGCTTGGCAATCATATCTAGTCGCTCCATTAGCCATATCTGCAAAGTTAATGGGCTCCCAAGAAAGTTTTGAGACTCTCCACCATGAAATACAACATCCAACCCTAGAAGAGTTTCTGCCAAGATAAAAAAAAACAGGATTATCACCATCCATAATTTGACTCACAACACTTATGGCCCGAGCATCCATAAAATCGTGCCTTCCAGAGCAAAGCAAAAATTCCCCCACAAAGCATAAGGCTAAGCCAAATTTCTTCTACATATTGTCGGTCACTCCATAGGTACGTTTGTTAATCAGCCTCGAAACAATGGCATGAAGATTCACAATATGTCCTTCAACCATACTACTAGTGATGGAAGTAGGAAGACCAAGAGCATCAGACACAAATTCCCTATACTTGGGATCACAAGAAACCACTGCAGATTTTTTGCTTGGATCATAGCCCAGGATAGTAGAAAATTTTTCAATTGTCGAAAATGTAGCCATTAAGTACACATCCATAACAAAAGTTTCAAATGCCTAAAAAAGAAAATAATAAAAATAAAAATAAATAAATAGTTTTAAATATTTTTTATAGGAAGGGCTCGCACATGAGCAATATTATCTTTTAATTTTAAAAATGAATGTTCTTGTAAAAAATGAATAGAAGTTTTAGTGAAAGGCTCACCAATAGTTAGGGATAATTAATTTCATATGGAATAGATGTGATTGAGAAAAATAAAGTTAAACTATAAGAGTTTCAATTAATAATGATATGTACATTACCATTCCAAAAGACAGTAAATCGAATCCAACGTAGAATTACACAAATTGATAAATATAGACATAGGATGGATACTTTATTTTATTTTATTTTTTTACAAAAAAAAAAAAGGTCTTAAACAACCAACTACCACTCTATATGAGCCTTGAATCATACAATATTTTTGTTAAGTCTCTCACCTGAACTCATCTAATATATCCAATATGCAATCCAACAAAATTGTTGGTATGTGACCCTAAAAAGGAGACCAAAAAAAAAAGAAAAAAAAGAGTAAGGATTAAAAATAAGAAAAAACACAAACATTAAATAGGAGGCATCATTGGTATTGCACTGTTGTTACTTCGTAATTAAGTAAATATTCAATGTCATTAATCATTGCAGTCCTACAGTAGTAAAAAAAAAAAAAAAAAGTCCTACCGAGAATAAATATCAAAACTTGATTATGTTTGAAATAACATAGTCCTAACAAAGAATACATATCAAAACTTGATAACATGACGTGAATGCTTTTGTAAAAGTAACGTATCAATATTCTACAAAAACCAATTGCAAATTGTGAAATCCTCATCAAAAGACAAACTGCCAATAGTTGTGATAAAGATTGAAGTCTTTTGCTTTTGTAAATAGAGTTTCTTCTTCTTGAATTTTGATGATGGTGTATTGTATTAGACTCCAATGGCAACGCACACCCACTCACAACCTATTCATAAAAATTAAATTCAAATTCAAATCATTTATTCGTTTGTAGATGTGTTCAATAGTTGGCAAATACGTAACATCAATGGACAAATGCAAAATCCTCAACTTTATATGAATAAAAATATTTAACATAAATCCATATAAGGGTTGTCAATGGGTCAGGTCGGGCCCGCCCGGCCCATTTTTACTTGGCCCATGGGCACAATGGACTGGGCATAATGGGCTATTAACTAGTTAACTGGCCAGGTCGGGCTAGGCCGAAAGAGAAAACCTCAGCCCATGACGCTGCCCATGAGCAATGCCCATTTTGTCTTTAGCGAGCTGGGCTATTGGGTTAGGCCTAATGGGCTACCTATAGGCTTGTGTTAGCATATTATTTTATTATTTTTATAAGGAAAGAATCAATTTATTATAAGGGAATAATCAATCTATTTTTTTAAAGGGAAGAATTAAAGAATTTAATACTTAATTACAAAATTTTTTTACAGTAAAATCTATTTAATTTTTTGTTTTGTTGATGGAAACCTATTTAATTTTATTTATTAAGGCTTTAAATAGTTTTTTATTTTTATCTTTAATAAAAAAAAAGTCAAATGGTTAATTTAAATTTGCTAAACTACTAGAAAAATAAATATTTAGTAAACTAAGTTTAGCACAATTACTTTGAGTATCTTAGTGGTTGAGGGAGTTTTCTTAAGAAATTTCCCTATAATATCTCAATATCAATCCTTCATATACTTCCTATATATTTTTGTTATGAATTATGAGTTATTGGGCTAGGCCAACGGGCTGGGCAATGGGTTGGGCTTAGGCTAGCCCACCGGGTACCCATGGGCATAAAAACTAGCCCATGAATTGATTTCCTAGGCTAGTGGGCTACCCATGGTCCTCAATAACAACATGTCGGGCCGCCCATTAGCCCAGTGGGCCGTCGGGTTTTTGAGTCAGGCAGTGGGTCGTGAGCTATTTGATGACCCTTAAATCCATATAAAAAAGAGCCTAGTTTAAAACATAAATAATATAGTTTCTAATTTTTTAAAGAAATGTTTCCATACAGCAATAAGTAGAAAATAACATATGTATATATGTACTATTACCGTGCTTAATTTGCACTACTGAAGCCAATTGATGAACAATTTTAAAATTTAATTTTTACAACTAAAAAATGCACTATGGCCCATAGATAAATAGAACACACACGCACAAACACTTACACAAAGACCAATACTTGATAATGGTATTATTCCTTTGTAATGGAATTGAAAAGGGCCCTTTAGTTTCGTTTCCAGTTTCTACTGTCGCTTTATTTGACCCACAAATAAAGACAATGAACTGTAGAGAGCTGGGCGTGACATGCACGTGGATAGTAAACATGCATCAGTATTAGGAAATGACCATACTGGAGAAAAGAAAAGCTATGCTACAAAAAAACCTGCTGATGACCATAAAAAAATCTTAAGAAAAAAAAAGCTGAATATGATTAGAAAGGAAAAGAAATCTTGGCAAGAATAAGGTAGACCTTATCGTGATTGTAGAAGATTGTTTTCACAGTAGTTTAGTGGGAAGTTTGTATTCTGTAGTGGGATTGTATGTAATTCGTGGGAGGAGTTTTTGTTTTGTAGGGGGTAGTTGAAGACGCGAAGTTATTCAAAAGTAGTTTTTGTTTTCATATTCAAAAGTAGTTTTTGTTTTCGTAGATAATGTTTTGCGTGGGAGTTAAAAGAATTATTTTTATCAAGTTTTGCCCTTATTGAAACTTAGGGTGTAAGGGTATTTTGGAAAAAAAAAATCTGGTCCAAATAGGAAAAGCTACTTAAATAGTAGTATAGATATATATATTGATACTCTCTAAAAAAAAAAAAAAAAAGAGATATATATTAATTATGTTATCAATAGAATCCAGTTATTTTTGGGTTTGGATTTGGTTTTGATCGGATTTTGATGATCTTGTTGTTTTTGATATTATCGTTGGGAGAATTGAGATTGACTTTAGGGTGGGGTGTTCATAAAGTAATTTGCTAGGTCATTGAAAATAGACTAAATAGTATTGGCCTTTGGTTCTTTTGTTTTACATTGTTCCTTTTATTCCACTTCAATTTGTTCGGTGCACTTACTTAAGAATGGAAAAAGTTAGGTTTGGATTGAAGTATTTATTTTAAATCCGAATTTATTAAAAAATATAGATCTTAAACTCATTTCAAATCAATATATAAATAAAAGTAGAAATCTCATGTAAGAGTGCATGAAGTCCTACCACATGGTATTCTAATATTGCATTTAACTTCTTCTTTTTTAATCTTTTTTCATTAAGTTTTTTTTAATGTTACCTAATAAATCATAGTAACTTATTTTTACTATTATATAAATTTAACATTTTTTATCTCTTTTTATTAAATTTTTTTTTTTTTACTATTACTCAATAGATCATAATAACTTATTACATTTAACATTTTTTACCTTTTTTCATTAAGTCTTTTTTACTGTTGCCTAATAAATTAAAGTAACTTATTTTTACTATTACATGAATTTAGCATTTTTTACCTCTTTTTATTAAGTTATTTTTACTGTTACCCAATAGATCATAGAAACTTATTTTTACTATTATATTGATATGAGCTGTTCTTGACAATTAGACCAAAAGTTATTCACTATAAAATTGATTATCTATTAAAAGTAGACCAAACCTTATGAAAAACTCAGGCCTAGTTCTTACCTTACATTTTATGACCCAAGTTTGACCATTCCCACGTGTAAATCAAAGCAAACACTCTTACCCTCTTACAAACTCTCTTCTTCCTCCCTCACATATAAATAATACTTCTAGAAAATCTCATTCATGAAATATCTCTTCAATTTTCCCCAATTTCAAGTCAATATGCTTTTGTCTATTAATAATATTCTATGCAATTTATGCAGACAAATTCTCCGTCATCGACCAGTGCAACAAAAATATACATAAATCTTGAGATCCCTCAGGTTGCTGAAATAATTGACAAGTGCATATTTCTAAAATTTATAATAACAAAAAAGTATAATAAATAGCATATACTATCTTGCAAAATGCCATTAACTTAATATTTTCTTAAAAAAAAAATTCAATGATAGGAATGGTAAAAAACATGATCCTATACAAAAAATACAAAAAATACATGCAAAACAATTTTCATAAGAGGATTTATCTTTAAATAATATGAAGACAGTAAAGATAAAATGCATTGAATGAGATCATACAAAAAAGGTTTGTTAGTACATATTAATTTATGTAAAAAAATAATAATAGATCATATTATTTACATTAAAAGACTAATACATATTAATTTCAAAGTTCATTACAAGATGTGAATTGCTAGGGTATTGCAATAATAAGTAACATTGATACAACAATGGGTTGATATTATATTTTGTGCGTACTTTGTGAAAATAATGTCAAATTACAAACAGGATCATTTTGGTGTGCAAAATGTAAAACAAAAATAAATCTTTCTATCCCAAAGTTAGAGGCACTCACATTAATTACATACTCTCTAAATATTTATAATATATTTATCTCACTATAACTACTATATATATACAATTGCAAACTACTTTAGATACAAGATTCAAATTGAAGTTTTTAATGCAACTAACAAAACAAAGTTTGTGATATGTGATCGAGATGCCGAGAAAATCCTAAATGAATCTACAAGATCGAGATTGTGGGGGGTAAAAATGCTTAAAGGCACGTTTGGGCCTTGGGTCTGGTTAGTTGGTGTAAGTCTGTTCAATCAGAGTCTTCTAGGCCCACAGGTCAGTCCACACTATAATGGTTCGAGGAGTTGTCTAAGGAGGAGTATCTCCTCGGACAGGCCCAGTAAAGGCCATGGGACTTGCTAAAGGGTTTAGAGATAGAATTCTGGAAGATCTGTTGGGTAAAGGCGTGATCCAAGCACCCGTTAGAAGCAGGAACATGGGAGAAATATCTGAGGAAAAAGCTGCTACCACCGCATTAAAGGCCCTGCATCTACCTCCCTAGCCGCATTAATGGAGAAATGACCTCTGAACAGTAGTATTTAGTCTTCCAGCTATTATTTGAAGATTTTAAGAAGGAGGTGGATGGGACAAGTATCTAGGAGGAAAATTTGTGTTACACGTGGATGAAACAGGGAAAAAGAATAAGGATATAAGAGGACGAAAGAGGAAAGAAGGGGGGGATGTCTTTTGAAAAACAAAAACACAAATTGTAACTTTTGGTTTAGAAAAAGAAAGACTATACAAATTGTCCTCGGCTTACATCCGAGGAGAGTTTTTTGTCATATTCATCTATTACTTGCACAGATTGCGGCATTCTAGCCTGTTTATCAACTTTCCAATATCCCTAACCTAGGTTTCAAACCCATACTCTACAAATTTCATTGTATAAGGCTCTTTGGGCCTGAGCCCATTACTCGTTTGGGTCCGGGTACAAATTGTGCACTTACAATTGGCACCGTCTATAGGAAATCTAGTGTTGAAGGAATTGGAACATCATGGCAAGCTTAGGTTCACACCATACAGAGTCTTAGGGGTCCAAGCGCGAAGATCACTTTGAGCGTCTTGAGTGCCAGAGGGATCGAGAGGGAAGCGTGCATACAGTATACCCTGATGCAAGCCATTTACGTGGTGGAAGCAGGGCCACCCATGAGGATGATGCCAAGGCCATGCAGAGGGAGATTAACCACCTCAAGAAAAAGCTAAGCCGTGTCAGACGAAGGCGGGCTTCACCTCCGTCCAATCCTTCCTCTAGGGGGTCCCGGGGAAGTAGTTACAGTCTAAGGTCCAAGACTCCCCCTAGCAAAACCTTCTCTTACGAGAAGGAGGACCTTCCAAGTCGTAAGCATAAGAAGTTTCCCTCCAGGGGCTTGGGGAACGATGCTATGAGCCGAGCGTTGCATCAACTCTCCAAGTCACCCTTCTCATGCAGGATCGAGAAGGGAAGGCTCCCACGGCGGTTCACGCAGCCCACCTTCACCATCTATAATGGCAGGACAGACCCAGTCGAACACATGAGCCATTTTAATCAGAGGATGGTGGTACATTCTCAGAACGAAACCTTGATATGCAAAGTCTTTTCTTCTAGCCTGGAACCTATTGCAATGAGATGGTTTAACAGACTAAAGTCGGGGTCTGTCGATTCTTTCATGAAACTCACTAGAGCATTCATGTCTTGATTCATTACATGCAGTAGAGTCCCTTGGCCTTTGGACTCGTTGTTATCCATGGCCATGAGGGAGGGTGAGACTTTGAAAGCGTATTCTGACAGATACTGGGAAATGTTTAATGAAATCGACTGAGATTTTGACGAAGTAACCTTGATATGCAAAGTTTTTCCTTCTAGCCTGGGACCTATTGCTATGAGATGGTTTAACGGACTAAAGTCAGGGTCTGTCGATTCTTTCATGGAACTTACTAGGGCATTCGTGTCTTGATTCATTACATGCAGTAGAGTCCCTTGGCCTTTGGACTCGTTGTTATCCATAGCCATGAGGGAGGGTGAGACTTTGAAAGCGTATTATGACAGATACTGGAAAATGTTTAATGAAATCGACGGAGATTTTGACAAAGTGGCGATTAACACTTTCAAAGAAGGCATCCCAACTAATCATGATTTAAGGCTGATCAAAAAGCCCGTGCAGAGTGTACGTCACCTCATGGATCGCATCGACGAGTACAAAAAGGTTGAGGAAGATCAACAACAAGGTAAGGGTAAGGCGAAGGTTATCCCCCAGGAGAGAAGGGATTTCAGGTCGGACAGGTACCATAACAATAAGCTGAGGAGAGATTTCTCTAGGCAATCTAGTTCAGCCACTCCTCAAGTAGTTAATACTGTATTCCGAGAACTAGTGCACCAATTACTGGAGAAAGTCCGTAAGGAACCCTATTTCAAGTGGCCCAGTAAGATGGCCGGGGACCCTATGAAACGGAATCAGAACCTCTTTTACCAGTATCACCAGGATGTGGGTCATACTAACAAGAATTTTCAGACCCTTTGGAACCATTTAGAGCAGCTTGTTAGCGAGGGAAAATTGAAATAGCACTTGTATCAACCTAAGGGACAAGGAAATCATTCGGGTTCAAATAATCAGAAGAACTCATCTCAGTCGCCCTTGGGAACGATTAATGTCATCTTCGCTGCACCTGGCAGGATCAGATCCTGTCCCATAAGGGTGATGGCGGTGTCACATTCCCAAGCCAAGGAGTCTGGCTCGAGGCCAAAGAGGATCAAAGGGAGTACGCCTATTTTGGGATTCTCTGATGAAGATAAGGTTGGGACTATCCAACCACATGATGATGCCCTGGTGGTCACATTGAGGATAGGGAATTATGACGTCAAAAGGGTCATGGTCAATCAGGGTAGCAGTACAGATATTATGTACCCTGACTTATTTAAGGGGCTTAAGTTAGAGCTCGAGGACCTCACTCCTTATGATTCGTCGTTGATAAGTTTTGAAGGGAAGGTTGTTATACCAAAAGGACAAATTCGACTGCCCATACAGTCGGGCTCAGAAACGGTCGATGTAGATTTCATTGTGGTTGATGCATATTCTCCATACACGGTCATCGTCGCCAGGCCTTGGTTGCATGCTTTGGGTGCTGTCTCCTCGACTTTACATGTTAAAGTGAAATTTCCCTCAGGTGGATTGATTGAAGAAATCCTTGGTAGCCAATCAGTAGCAAGGCAATGTATATCGGCCGTGGTGCTACATCAAGCCAAATTAGAATCCTCGACCTCGGCTGTAAAAAAATTATGGCAATTAACAACTCTGAATGTGCCCGGTGCAGTGACAGCAGAGGAGGCCATGTATGAAGATTTGGAAAGATTTCTCATAAATAATGACCCCGAAAGGTTCTTTCAAGTTGGGATACAGTTACCACACCAAGAGAAGATGGAATTGGTGATGTTTTTGAAAAACAATATCGATGTTTTTGCTTGGGATCCCTATGAGGCTCCGAGGGTTGACCCAAGTTTCATTTGCCATCATTTGAACGTCAACCCAACCGTTGTTCCCAAGGGGCAACCACCTCGGTGTTTTTCGAAAGAGCATGTCGAGGCCGTCAAGGAAGAGGTGCTCAAGCTCAAAAGGGCTAGGGCTATTAAAAAAGTTTTCTACACAAAATGGTTGGCGCACACTATCGTAGTAAAAAAGAAGAGCGAAAAGTGGAGAGTATGTGTGGACTTCACAGACCTGAACAAAGTCTGCCTAAAAGACTCGTTCCTGATGCCTCGCATCGATCAGCTAGTGGATGCTACAGTTGGGCATCCTTGAATTAGTTTTTTGGATGCCTTCCAAGGTTATCACCAAATACCATTGGCGTTGAGTGATCAGGAAAAGACTGCCTTCATTACTCCTACGGGGAATTATCACTATAAAATGATGCCATTCGGTTTGAAAAATGCAGGGGCTACTTACCAAAGGATGATGACTAGGATGTTCGAATCTCAGCTTGGGAAGACCATTGAGGTATATGTGGATGATATGGTAGTGAAGAGTAAGACAGTACCTATGCATGTGAAAGATTTGGACGACACCTTTCAAATATTTAGGAAGTACAAGCTGCGCCTTAACGCCTCAAAGTGTTCTTTTGGGGTGGGCTCCGGAAAGTTCCTAGGTTATATGGTGACTCATAGAGGAATAGAGGTAAATCTGACACAGGTTAGAGCTATTCAGGGCTTGCAACCACCTCAGAATCCGAAGGAAGTTCAGAAATTGACCAGAATGACTGCTGTTCTTAGCAGATTTATCTCTCGGTCCGCTGATAGGTGTAGACATTTTTTTCCAATTGTTAAATAAATGGAAAGGATTCCAATGGTCCGAGGAGTGCGCCTTAGCTTTTCAGCAACTTAAGGAAACCTTTCCCAACCACCCATCATGTCTCGACCGGAGGTCGATGAAATCTTGTTTGCATACCTAGTTGTAGCTATCCATGCAGTTAGCTTGGTTCTGATAAGGGACGACGGTGGAGTACAAAGATCGGTTTATTACGTCAACAAATCTTTGAATGAAGCTGAGGTGCGTTATTTACCTTTGGAGAAGGCAATTCTTGTTGTAGTCCATGCTACACGAAAGCTTCCTCACTACTTTCAATCCCACACCGTCATGGTTTTGACTCAATTGCCTCTCAAGTCAGTATTGCGAAGTGCTGACTACTCGGGGAGGGTAGCCAAGTGGGGAACTATTCTGGGAGATTTTGATATCAAATGTATGCCGCGCACCTCGGTGAAAGGCCAAGTTCTCGCTAATTTAGTGGCATAATTCGCCGAACCATCGTTAGAAGAAACTGCGAAGGAATCGCACATGGATGAAAAATCAGTTGGCATGATCACAGGCAAAGGGCCTCCGATTTGGAAAGCGTATGTTGATGGGGCAGCAAACCAGAGGGGATTTGGCATTGGACTTGTGGAAGCCATACTGGGGGGGAGATCCTTGGCCCATAGAGCTCTGACTTAGGGATATTGGTGGCCTAATATGCAGAGAGAGGCTTAGGACTACGTAAGAAAATGTGACCAATGCTAAAGGTTTGCTCCCAATATTCATCAGCCTGGTGGTGTCCTTACTCTTTTGTCTAGTCCTTGTCATTTGCTCAATGGGGACTGGATATAGTTGGGCATTTTTCGAGGGCTATGGGAAACAAAAGGTAGCTACTCGTGGAAACTGATTACTTCACCAAGTGGGTCGAAGTTGAGCCCCTATTAAATATTAGGGATGTGGACTCCAAGAAATTTATCTGGAAGAACATTATCACTAGATTTTGGGTACCTCACACACTTATTTCAGATAATGGTGTGCAATTTGATAGTAAAGCTTTCAGGAAATATTGTAATGACTTGGGCGTCACAAATAGATACTCCACTCCCACTTATCCTCAGGGAAATGGGTAGGCCGAGGTCGTTAACAAAGTTATAGTCAGTGGACTTAAGAAGAGGCTGGATGACACAAAGGGTAGATAGGTAGAGGAATTTCCACACGTTTTGGGGACATATCGGACTACGCCGCGAAGATCCACAAGAGAAACACCCTTCTCCATGACCTATGGGGCCGAGGCGGTAATACCTTTGGAATCTGGGTTTCCCACATTAAGGACGAGTTCTTTCAGCCTAGGAAATAACGATGGCCTCCTGGAAAGAAGCCTGGATCTAGTTGAGGAACAACGAGAGGCAGCCATGGTCCAAATGGCTTATTATCAACAAAAGCTCAAACGATGATATAATGCTCATGTGAAGCTGAGACCATTAGCGCCTAGAGATTTGGTGTTGAGGAAAGTCTTGGGTATTGCCAAAAATTCAGCGTGGGGAAAGCTAGCACCAAATTGGGAAGGACCATATCGGATCATTTCTGTAGCAGGCATAGGGTCATATCGCTTAGCTGATCTAGATGAAAAAATTGTACAACGCCCTTAGAATGTAAACAACCTACGAATGTATTATTATTAATAAAAAACATTTTTGTCGTTCGTTGTTCAAATTATCATTATACAGTTCAATTCACTATTTCTAAATATCAAACAAAAACTTGGTCATACATGGTCCTCGGACCACATACATCGTGGAAATTGATATCTTATTGATTGTTAAACAGAACCTTAGTTATGTCGGGTCCACGGACCTTCTATTTTGGGGAAATTAACATTTCAAATTGATACTCATAAGTGTCAAACATAAACTTGGTCATTCATGGTTCTCAGATCACATACCTCGTAGAAATTAATATCTTATTGATTGTTAAACAGAACCTTAGTTATGTCAGGTCCCCGAACCTTCTACTCTGGGGAAATTAACATTTCAAATTGTTACTCATAAGTGTCAAACAGAAACTTGGTCATGCATGGTTCTCGGACCACATACCTCGTGAAAATTGATATCTTATTGATTGTTAAATAGAACCTTAGTTATGCCGGGTCCACGGACCTTCTACTTTGGAGAAATTAACATTTCAAATTGCTACTCATAAATATCAAACAGAAACTTGGTCATATATGATCCTCAGGCCACAGGCCTTGTGAAAATGGATATCTTATTGATTGTTAAACAAAACCATAGTTATGTCGGGTCCTCGGACCTTCTACTTTGAGAAAATTAACATTTCAGTTCGCTATTGCTAAGTGTCAAACAGAAACTTGGTCATGCATGGTCCTCAGACCACATACCTTGTGGAAATTGATATCTTATTGATTGTTAAACAGAACTTTAGTTATGTCGGGTCCTCGGACCCTCTACTTTGGTAAAATTAGCAGAAACCATACGACATCGATGTTGATGTGTTGATGAGCCACGGTAAGTTTAATGGGTTGCTTTATGCCCCAAACTAAATGCTAAGTTCAGTTTTAGATTGTGTATTGCTGTATTAAATGTATTATGGTTTTGAGGCATGATTTACATATATACACCAAGTGTATGTGCTTTTATTTGAAGCTACTGCTAATCGAAATGTTGTAAAGACTTTAGTATTGTTGTACTGAAGGTTGAAAGACAGTCGAAAATCAAATCTTTCAAATTTCTCATTAATTTTTGTCAACGGATACATTGGAGATAAAATTTTGAAATAAAAAAGTTAAAATGAAAGTCCTAATACAAAAAAAAAAAAAAAAAAAAAAAAAAAAAAATCATCACAAAAAGGAAAAAAGGGTCCTAAATGGCCTGAGCCTTAAGCCTTGGTAGGGGGGTCCTGCTTGGAAGTGCTGGCAACTCTTTTTGCTTTGTTGTCCTCTGTTTGTTTCATCTCGGCTTCGAACGAGGTCTGGACTTGTTTCCCTTTGTCTCTGGCCACTAGTGGAGGACATTAGGCTCAGCATTTTGGCTCGTGGGCTTCTCGGCTCCATTACCTTATTCCTTCTCTTTGTCAGAACCCGCAGGTTCTTTAGGAGTTAGAATGGGCTCTAGAATCATGGATGGGTGCATTGAAGGCGCTGTCTCGGGGGTAGGTGCGACAGGAGGAAGCTCTCGAGCACTTGGATGTCCTGAGGAAGCCAAATGTTCTCGGGCTTCCTCAACTCGGAAGTTGTGGGAATCCCTGCCACATTTAGAGCTTCCGCCGATACTTATTAGCGGTTTTCCCGGCATAGCTTGACAAACTCCTCTGTCAGTTGATTTTTTGTTGCCTCCACCCTTTCTTTGTAAGCAGCCTTCTTTGCGGCCTCCATGCTTTCCTTGAAGGTACGAGCCTCTTTCCTCATTCTAGTGAGCTCCTTCTTCAGGTTGGAGTTTTCTTGCTGGGCTTTGGACAGGTCCTTGTCCTTCTGACGCAGAAGCTTGCATTGCCCCTCCACTTGGGTTCTCATCGTTTTTAAGTTGGCCTCGGCACCGTCCCTCTCCCTCTTCTGCCTTGCCAACTGCTTGGTTAGGTTCTTGTTCTCTGCAAGAGCTTGGCCTAGGGACTTCTCGGTCTCCTGCCTAACCTCAAGTTCAGCTGCAGCTTTCTTCCGAGAGTCTTCCACCCACTTTTTGGCAGCAAAGACTTCTTGAATGGCTTGTGTTAAAATATTAAAATAAATGCATTATTGTTAAAGAAAATTCAAAGTACATAAGAACAATTTTTTCGTTAAAGTGTAATGAAAGCAGTAAGGTGGGGGTAAACACGAGACACTCACCAAAGCCAAGTCCCTTTTGAGCGAGAGAAAAAGGTGTGGTTGATTCATCTTGTCCAGGGCGTCCATGTACTTTGGTAGAAGAAGAGGTCGTTCCAAAGCCTCAGCCAGGTGATGAGCGTGCCCTTGCTGGAACGCCCTAATGCTGGATTGGCAAGCGATTGGCGCCCCATCCAGCTTCAGTTCGGGAGACCAGTTTGCCGGTGTACGGCGTACCTCGGCCAGGTCACGGTTCTCCCCACTCTCTACCGAAGAGTACCGTCCCATACCTTTGCTTATTTTCGATTGTTGTTGTTGTTGCTGTTTAAGTTTCTTTTACCTCTCCATATTTGCCTCCTCAGCCTCATTTTTCCTCTTCTTTTTAGGCTCCGGAATGGGAATCTTAGGATCGGAGGGAGGAGGGGGTTATGGCAGAGGGGGAGGGATCTATGACTCACCCGCGTCCTTCTTAGAGGCTTTCGAGCCCTTCTTTGACATCAGCTTCCTTAGAGTGGACATGTCGTCTTTTTCGGAGCTAGAGTCGGGCTGTACAATTATTAAACATTTTATGCCCGAAGTTTCTGCGGGCACGTGATCTTCATCTGAGAGGATGACAAGTTGATCCTCTTGAGGTCTCTCAGCTTCTTCAAGGTGAAACTAGTCAATCTCCTCGTCCAACGATTGTTGTGAGGATGCAGGTTCTTCTCAGACGACGATTGTTTGGGAATGTGCCGAGAGAGGAATTGTTGCGATGGGGCGAGAGTATAGGATGATGGAGGGTTCGTCTGGGAGTTCGTGGTCAGAAAGGAAGCCTCATCGTGAAACATCTATCCTTCAGCGTCATTTGTCTCCTGCGGTGATCGCGTTGTCAATCTCTTGGAAATCGTCTGATAAAGGGTATCCTAATATCAGGTTGGCTACTCTCACTTGTAGGTCTTCGCTAAAAAAGACTTTGGAGCAAAGAACTCGATTGAGGTCTGTGACATTGCAAAGGCTTAGACGCGGCCGTACGTGTTGTTTATCTGTGAAAAACATCCGAGGAGACGAGCATGGTTAGATTAGCGATAAATATCAAAGGAAAGTGCAATAATATGCGATGTAATAAAAAACGGTAAAGATAATGGGATTAAGTCATAGGTTAGGGAATCTAACTCCTATGGAGTCACACCTAGGTCTCCCCATTCGACTGGGTAGTAAGGACCGTCAGACCAGTTTCCCGAGACGATGAGATAGTCGTCTTTCATACCTTTGTTGGACTTGGGAAGACAGGATATAAGCCTAACAATGCTAGACCTGGTTTCAAGATAGTATCCTATACTTTTAAGTTTATGGCACTTGTACATGTAAACGAAGTCGTCCCAGATGAGGTTCAGACCCATTTGTTCATTTAAAGCGTCGACACAGCCTAAGACTCTGAATACATTGGGGGTGCACTGATCTGGGCATAACCTATGGTTACATAGGTATTCGCTGGTTACGTTTTTCATGGGAAGGGACATCCTACCTTCTAGGAAGGCGATGACGGGGATGATAATTTTTCCTTCTCTCCTAGCGTTACCTATGGCTTCTACTGGGAAATATCTTAAGCCTACGTCTTAGGGAATCTGATATTTGGCCCGAAAACCCTCCATACCAGCGTTGATATCTACTAAACACTTAAATCTACCCATTTGGTAGGAGTGAGAACGAAAGTTTAGAGAAGGGAATGGGTCTAGATGGTGGCTGAGGATAGAAGTCGAGAAGAAATGAGTAAAGGAAGTTGAAAACTTATGGGAAATAATTAGGCGATTCTTCATGAGCTTCTTGAGAGGAAAGATAGTGATTAACTCTTAAATGTGATTGTTTTCTGAAAGAATGGATGGAGATACGGATTCCTAGGCGTTTTGGCCTGTGGGAGGCGGCCTCGAATTAGAATTATCCCGTCCAATTTTTTAGAATGAACCTGGATTGTTGGATGCGTATCTCACTGTTGGGGGACAAGACGTAACTTGCAGTCATTAATGCGAGTGTTCTGGGTTTCGAAGCGTCAGAGGCAGTTTTAAAGGAACGAAAGGACCCCTACATGTGTGGTGGTTTGCAAAGTGTGTGGAGGGTGCGCTATTGGTTCAAAACTCCATTTCTCTCCTCGGATGGGAGGGAAAAATGAAGTTTTGAGGGGCTATTGTGGGGGGTAAAAATTTTTAAAGGCACGTTTGGGCCTGGTTAGTTGGTATAAGTCTGTTCAATCAGAGTCTTCTAGGCCCACAGGTCAGTCCGCACTATAATGATCCGAGGAGTTGTCCAAGGAGGAGTATCTCCTTAAATAGGCCCAGTAAAGGCCATGGGACTTGCTAAAGGGTTTAGAGACAGAATTCTGGAAGATCTGTTGGGTAAAGGTGTGATCCAAGCACACGTTAGAAGCAGGAACGTGGGAGAAATATCTGAGGAAAAAGCAGCTACCACCGCATTAAAGGCCTTGCATCTACCTCTCTGATCGCATTAATAGAGAAATGACCTCTGAACAGTAGTATTCAGCCTTCCATCTATTATTTGAAGACTTTAAGAAGGAGGTGGATGGGATAAGTATCTAGGAGGAAAATTTGTGTTACACGTGGATGAAACAGAGAAAAAGAAGAAGGATATAAGAGGACGAAAGAGGAAAGAAGGGGGGGATGTCTTTTGAAAAACAAAAACACAAATTGTAACATTTGGTTTAGAGAAAGAAAGGCTATACAAATTGTCCTCGGCTTACGTCCGAAGAGAGTTTTTTGTCATATTCATCTATTACTTGCATAGATTGTGGCATTTTAGCCTGTTTATAAACTTTCCAATATCCTTAACCTAGGTTTCAAACTCATACTCTACACATTTCATTGTATAAGGCTCTTTGGGCTTGAGCTCATTACTCGTTTAGGTCCAGGTACAAATTGTGCACTTACAGAGATCTTACTAAAAAATAAATTAAGGTCCAACTTATTTAAATTATTGTAAAAATATTGATATTGGAGAAGGAATCCCACGTGATTTGAAAAAAATGGATTTCTCTGCTTCATTTGAATGAATTCAATTTAAAAGATGGTTTTGAAAATTACATAGTTGCTAAGATTTTTTATGCGCATTCAAATGATAAAAAAGGTATGGAAGAAAAAAAAAACACAATTCAACATGCTATGTTAATTCTTTTTGCTGCACTATTCCAAAATTAACAAAAATAAAAAAGTTACAAAAAACTGTCACGTCATTAAAATTAAATATAAATGCAAATACCTATGAAAAATCTTAGCAACAAAGTCCAAACTTTGTAAAATCTAATCAAGAATCTCTCAGTGCCAATTCATTAGTAATTAACACAAATGATGCAACAAAAGGAAAAAAATGATGAAAGCTCAAAAATTGAACAAATATGGACAGACTAAATTTCAAATGTTGAAGATGGAGAAACTGATGATGACAACAAGCGCCACCATACCATAATAACAACGCATTGAAGAAAAAAAATCGTAATGAAGTTTTTTATTACATCACATAATAAAAATCAATAATATAGAATAGATTAATATGCTTTTATCAACTTTTATACAATATTACTCTAAGTTGTTTTCATTATTGCTCATTACTTGAACAAAATAATTATAATAGATATATGTGTGTAATTTATAATTGTTACTTTTTATGATAAACTCATTATTAAAAAAGTTTTATAATAAATATGCTATAATATATGTATAATATTTTCCAAAAACAAATTTACATAAAACATTATAACATTATCCGTGCATCGCACGGGAAACTTACTAGTTAGATTAAATTTTAACAATTTAATCTCAAATTTGTTTCACATATATTTATTAATGAATCCAAACTCATTTATTTATTTATTTATTTTACTTAAAAAGAGATAACTTAACATTACTTATTGTTAAATTCTAAAACAAAATCCAAAGTATTTATTGCTGAGAAAAGAAAAGAAAAAAGAATTAGTACAGAAATGCATATTTTGCACCCTAGCTAATATCACTGAAAACAATTCTGTTTCTCTGCCCTTTCCTTTCTTCACTATTGAAAAGTGAAAATCACAATTAAAACAGAAATTTGTCATCACTGAAGTGTATTCAGCACACAATCCATTTCAGAAATCATCTTCATATTTAGGCATTATCAATCAGTCCCAAGCTGGGACACATTGATATTCATATATAGATGGATCCTGCTATAAACCATTTTCAGACTCAATAGTATTCTAAGTAGGTTACTGATGCCTGACACTGACCAACTCAATATCAAAAATGAGAGTTCCCAATGTTGACCCTTCTCCATTGGCAAGACGAGTTGGATTGAAAATGGTAGTAAATAGCCTCTGCCTGTCAAAAAACTGGGGGGGAAAAACAACCATACTCAATGAAAAAGTTATATATTTGCTTTTATTCTGTAATTTTCTAACTACTGTAACCCAGTCATACTTTCAAAGCATACTTAATGAATTGGAACTCATAAAGGAATAACCAACACGACAATTCACATCAAAGCAAAGCATAAAGTCTCTCTTATGTGAGTTTTACTTTTTCAGTTCAATATTAGGACATAAGTCACATGAATTGGTGCCAGAGAGACACCCTTTTACCATTTTTGGTCCGTCTGGATTGAGGAGGAGAGAGGGGAAGTAGGGTAGAGTAGAGTAGATTTAGCACAAAATTAGCTTATTTTTAGCTAACTCTATTCTACTCTACTCCCCTCCACTCTCCCTCTTTCCCCCCTCCATTCAAACAGGCCATTAGTCCAATAATTATTAATCATCCTTGCTTATAGGTTATACCTCTAATACTGTGCACTCTTTGAACAGCTGAACCTTAATTTCATTTTCAATACCATCCCTGATCCCTCTATACATTTATGTCCTAAAGGCTAAAACAACCTTTAAAGATCAACTACATAATCTCTTTTAAATTTTACTTTTTCTGGAAAAGGGATGCATAAAGTTTGGGGGTGACAATTTAGATAATCCATGAATATTATGACAAGCATATTAGCAGAGTAAGTATTCATCTAGAAGAAAAATTTTGAGCTATTTCTGCTCAAGCATAGGACAAGAAAAAACATCCATTCCAAGAACAAATGAGCAACAAAAAAAAAAGTAGTAACAGAAAGAATTTGGAAGAGAATAGAGTAGATACATTGGGTGGTATGGGTTCTTGTGATGTGTTCTGGTATCCTTGGGATGGAGGGATGATGACTCTTCGAATACCACCTACTTTCATTGATTTCACAGCTGCTTCTATCCCAGAAATCACCTGCATAGATTTGATATGTCAACATAAAGAGCTTTCCACTTGCTCAATAAATCAAAAAAGATATTCTGAAAGACTTGATCGAGGGAAGGACCTTACTGTCGGTCTTGACAACCTTGAATGCCATGTCACTTTAGACTTGATACACACACAAACAGAGCAGGAATGCAGCCCCGGGAAAACAAGAAATAAAATTTTGGAAGGTATGATTGTATGAACGGTTTTCCAGTTGCTTTCACTAATGCCACGAAACAATAGTATAATACCAATTCCTGATACCTTTAACCTCTATAATAGTGTCATCTACCCTAAAAAAGGTCAGAAGTTCCTTTCAAATTAAGGCAATACTGGCCAGCTCAGAAGCACAAAACATCTTTCTCGATATTTCAATCAAGGGATATTAGTTCATGCCCCTACATATCAGCTAATTTACAGAGAAGATAAATGCTTCATTTAAGCATTCAGAGAGATCAAATAGTATGATTGCAAAACAGCAGACAAAATTTTACAAGAAGTCTTATTGTGAAGATTGAATCACATTCCTAGTGTTTAATGTAGAAATTTAACAAAAATAAAAGGGGTGAGCAATTTCCATATATATAGACAAATGTTAAGGCCAAAAAGAAATTCAATGCAGCAGCCACATGCAACCACTTTGTCTAGACTGCTATGCTTGTATCATGCAATTATGAACATAGAAGTCTCTTTAAATGATAAAGAATTTGAATACTGATATCAAGACTTACTTTCCCAGACCCAAGAACAAACAAAAATGGCACTGATTCTCCATTTTCATCTTTGTGATCATATGTTGAATCAAAGCGCCATCCTTGCTTTGCTGCCAACCTTCCATAGTAATGTATTGCAACCTTCACATTCAAACTCAAAAAAAGATGGATTACTGGGTGCTGACAAATGCTAAAGGTTCTTAGAATTCTTTCTGTCAAATGTTCCTACATTTTCTAATTCTAAAACGCACAGAAAATATATTGAAAGGTATAAATGTAAACAATGTACTATATTCCTTGTTTCATGGAATACTTGCCGAAAAATGCTCAGGATTTTCATTGTCCAGAATTTGCTTTGTTCAGAAGCAGCAATTATAAGTAGTCAGAAAATACATTCCATTATGGTTTTAACTTCTAAGTTCTAACCCAATACTTGAAGAAAATATTAACAACAAATCAAGACTTTGTAACTGTATATAATGTAAATTGAAATAATTACAGAAATAAGTAGCTATTTGGTTGATATCATGTGTTAAGCTTGTAGCTCAGTGGCATAGCTTGTTTACCTTTATTAGGATAACCAGGGTTCGAATTCCCCTCCCCGTTGTTGTAACTATCAAATTATTAAAATAGAAAAGAAGGGTACTTTTAAGCCCTCTCATAAGGTCCACATTTATCTTTAGAGAGGTTAGGCGTGGAAAAATCAAGAATAAGACCATAATGAATGCAAAATTCAAGACCAACAGTGAAAATTGAATAACGCTTAAAATTTAAAAGGGAAGAGCTTTTGGGTTGCAAATTTTCCTCTGATAGTAACTGGGGATGGAGGAAGATTTTAGGAGCTTGGCCAGGCACCATAAATATGCAGTAGGGGATGGTGGGCACGTTGTTCTTTGACATCACTGGGGGCATCCAAAAAGGGCTTTGTATGAGAAATATGGTTACAGAGTTTACATGATGCTGCTAGTAGCATGGATGCAAGAGTGGCTCATGTTCTAAAGTAATAAGAATGGAGATGGAAGCCTGCGAGGTCAAAGGAGTTAATGTCTATCCAGAGCACTCTCTGTTTTTGGTGGAGCTAGGTGATGAGGACTAGCCCATTTGGGTGTAATAAAAGATTCAACTGTGCAGAAACTTGGAATGAGATTAGATCAAAGCATCCCGTGATCAGTTGGTGGAAGCTGGTTTGGTTTCCCTTAACTATTCCAAAGCATGAATTCATAATTCAATGACTGCTTTGCATTCAAAGAATAGGTTGGTCACTCATGAAATGATAGGCTCCTGTAATGAGGCTACAAAGGGGATACATTTGTATGTTCTGCTGGGTCTTCTCGGAAAATAGGAATCACTTGTTCTTTGTATGTTCCTTCAGTTGTAGAATCAGGAAGGAGTTTATGAGTTGCTGCCTTATCAATAGTCCTAAATGTTGCTTGGATGATATTGTAACTTAGGGGTTGTAGAATTTGAAAGGCAAGAATTTCAGATAAATTCAGCGCAAATTTCAGTTGGGAAGCAACCGTGTATCATATCTGAGCTTCATAGAAATGGCAGAATTCACTCTAGCTGATAAAATCTGATGATAACATATATAATTCAAGTTGTAAATGGGAAGTGAAGGATCCAATGTCGTTTAAAGGATCATATAGAAATTCAATTTTAAAACGAGTTGTATGTTGCAAATGGGTCATTCCCTTCTCTGTCCTTAAAAGTAGAGCGTTGAGCTGTACCTTTTTGAGTGGTGTTTTAGGAATAGCAGGAGTTGGTCTTTGTGTTGCTATGATGTTGTGTCCACAGCCCATTAACTGCTTGTAATTGTATCTGTTCTGTGTTGTTTTTAACTTAAAATCGTGACTCTATATAATAAATATATTGTTATGTCATGCTAAGAAATTATTATCATAAAGAAAGAAAGAAGAGAAAAATGACATAAATGCAATATTGGAATGGAGGGAGAGAGAGGTCACCTGGTTGCCATGGAGTGGGACATCTCCAGAACCAACACGAAGGTCCAAAACCTTAACACCACCTGAATTGGGGATGTCCAAAAACAATAACTCGGATGATGATGATGATTTTGAAGCTGAAGTTGAAGCAACAGCAGAAGAAGAAGAAGAGGAGGAGGAGGAGGACGAGAATAGTAGTAGTGATAGAGAAAGAGATAGTGCTGCTTCTCTTCTTCTACATTTTGAGATGATGATGTTGTTATTATATGCTGATTTTGGAGTAGTGGTGGGATGGTATTGAAGAATATGAATATGTGGTCTGAGCTGAAACATCATCATCATCATCATCACCATGTTTTGTTGAAGAAGACGAATGAAGTGTGGCTGTGAGGACTGCAACGTAATAAAAAAAAAGATTAACAAAAGATTTATATTTAGACAACCGCCGTCTGTGGGAATCGAACCCACGACCACGTGGTTAAAAGCCACGCGCTCTACCGGCTGAGCTAAGACGGCTTTGTTGCCTTAAAATGCAACGTTCTAATATCTAACTTCCAAAGACATGCATTGGGTTTGCCTACTTTTACCTTTGTATTAAATTAGAGAAATACTATGTCAACAACACTTTCATAACTCTTCATTTATAAGTTGTTATTGGTGGAGTAAAAAGTAGTTTCAGAAGTAGGTTCAAATTAGAACCAATAACAACAAACCACTATGATCTGTTATGAAAATATTGTAAATGTAGCACATCTCATTAAATTAAATTACAAATTATACTTTCTAATTTTACCTTGGGGAATCTTTTTTACCTACCTTAAGCCACTCGACATGATTTTATTGAACAACCACATCCCATGTACATAACAAAGAAATAGGGCTAAAATGTAAATTGCATATTCTAAATTTAATTGAAATTCATTTAACCCTTTAATTTTAATTTCATTCAATTGAGTATTATAAGTTTCAAATTTATCAAATTTAAATATTTTATCTAATTCTATTAAAAATTTGTGTTGAGTTTAAGCAAGCAAGTTATGATAAAAGTTGTGCGTAAAAAACTCAAGAAAATATTGAATAATGGGTCAAATTAACTTAAGGCCCAAAGAAAGCAAAAAAATTTTCTTAAGGCTACACGAGTTGGGCTTTTGCCCCAAGGTCTTCACATTTCTTGAGAAATTGGGTCCAGACCTTCTCCACAATACAGGATGGACTCAAAAGCTAAAAACTCATCACCTCACGTAATGGACTCAAAAGTCCAATTCATCATTAGATGAGAGTCATAAAAGGCCACACCTCTCTACTGCTTAAGAGCCCAGGTTTTCCTCGTCCTAAGAATTGGGCTGAAAGCACAATGCACTCTTCATCAAAGCCCAAGTCCTTGTCTACACAAATTGGGCCATGAATGGCAAAAATCTAATGCAAATGACTAAGGACTCGTTTGGTATATGAGTATAAAAATTAAAAGTTGTTATTTGAAAATATTTGTAAAAATACGTGTAAGTAAAAAAATGTGTAAAAATACATGTAATGTTATTTAAAAACTAAAAATGATTGTTTGAAAATACAAACCAAACACCCCTAAATAGTCCATTTGGATTATTGAGTTACAAACTTAACTAGAGACAATTAAGTTACACTGCAATATTAAAAAAAAAGAAAAAAAGAAAAAAGAAAAAAGAAAGAGTAGATGATGAAGGGAAAACAGGACATGACATGTGTACCAAAGTTCAAATTTTACTTTCCTTGCTTCAACCTCACGTCACGTGCCAACTCATAAGAAAAAGACAAAACCTTTCTTTTCACCACATCGAGGAGACAAAAGACAACTCATTCTTTCAGTGAAGTTTCAACCAAAACATAGAGAATTCTGAATGAGGTGAACACTTGACCCAAAATTTCGTATGTGAAATCAAATTGAAATGAAAATCGGTACATAATTCAAGTAATTATAATATAATTTGGATCTATTTTATTTAAAAATAAAGGTGAGTCTTAGATGTTGAGGAAGTTTACATATACACGTTTTATCGTAATGTATTGAGTTATTAAGTTATAAATGATTAATAATTTTGATTTTTAATAAAATATGAAAAAAAGTTAAAAATATGCGCATGAAATTACGAAGCCAAATATTCATTAAATTGTACAATTTAAAAGAATTAAAATATTAAATGATCAACACAATAATTTTATTGATAGTCTTGTAGTTTAATAATATTGCATTTTTTCATTGGAAAACTTGAATTATATATGTAAGGTCGCAATTCGTGCCTAGACCCAATAAGAAGGAGGGATAGGCCCAAAGAGCCCAATATAATAAATTTATAGAGTGTGGGTCAGAAATCTTGTTTTTAATGAGCTTAAACTGGTAACAACAATGACCCAAGATTACAAAACAACAAGGATGAATGAATTTATAAGATGAAACTTATCCTCAGACTCAAGTCGAGGACCAAGTGCTTATATTTCTCCTCACTTAAAGATTAATTACAAATATCCAGTCTCCAATGTTTTTCCTTCTCTCTCTCGATCCCCCCTTTCTACAAGGTCTTCTTCCTTCTTATATTTTTTCCTCCCCTCCATTCTTACTCTCCACGTATAGATTCAGACTGCTCCCTTTGATACTTGTCCCATCAGCCTCTTCTCGAAGTCCTTAGGTAATAGCTGTAAGGCTGACAATCACCGTTCAGGTATCACTTCCTCATAAATGCTGCTAGAGACTTAGATACAGAGTATTTAATGCGGTGGTACCAGTTTTCTTTTAGATATTTTCCAACTTCCCTTGCTCTCTATGCCCTTATAAAACATATCTCCATCCCTAAGACCTTCAAAAATATCATTATAGTCAACATAACTTACCACCTGATCCTCACTGCACTTAGTCGAGGAGGTCCTCCTCCTCGGATTATTCACATTCACTTCATCTGCCACATTTGCTTTTGGGATTATAAGTTAGATATCATTATTACCATCAATCCGTCCTTGGAAAGCGTCTCGGACCAAGCCCATGGCCCAAAAACATATCTTAGGCCTTTTATCCCCACAATATATATATATATATATATATATATATATATATATATATATATATATATATAATGATTAGCATCATATTACTTAGTGCTAGTTTCCCATTTTAAAAAATACTTAGTTCTGGTATGTCAATTTTTTGTTTCTTGCTTATTCAATTATTTTGCATCTCCATCATAATTACATCCTTATAAAAGCTTTTTTTTTTAAGTACAAATATATTTCTATCCAAGTTATTTATTTATTTTTCTATCCAAGTTATTTATTTGAGTATAGACTTTGACAATCCAAGACTAACAAAACTCGTCAAAGGCCTTATAGCTAAATTGGGAACTCCTCATACACAAAGTGCTTAGGGTTTGGGGGAGAAAGGATTTGAGTTGCAAGGTTAGCAGCAATTGTAATTATCTCTAAAAAAAATAAAAAATAAAAACTGTCAAAACTCAACCTGATTCAAAGAAGTAAACATAGACATTCACATTACATATTACTTTTAGACAGGTTTTTACTTTCCATTTGTTTCAGAAAATCATATAATCTAAGATTTTGATTTGTTAGTTCTCTCTCTATCAGATCATGGAGACGTCTTGCTAGGTATGGGTTAGTATAAAATGTCATTGGAAAGTTTGTGATGTAAATTTTCTCAAGATATCGCTTTATTCCGTAGCAACCATCAATAGGAAATGATTTTCCTATATTCCATCGATCAGTAATTAAGAACAATATGAAACTTGTGTAAAATACATACAATGTGGAACAAATGAAAAATATGCTACATATGTGATATAGTACTAACAGTCACAAGAAGATCTAATTGAGGTTTAGTTGTGTATTTATTCACTAAACACTATTTGGTATCTTGACTTGATAATAAGGAATAATAATTATAAAACAGACATCATAAATTCAAATCATATCACTTCTATAAAAATAAATAAAAAAATTAAATGTTACTTTTCACATTACAACAATCGAAAATGCCAAACTTTATTGGAACCGTCTAACGGTTCATCATTGCACTAGAATTTTTGTTGAAGATAATTAACCACACTTTTGTCGAGTTGGAATGCCTTAGCAAGAACATCAAGATTGATAGGAGGATTAGATCCAAAGGTTGCATTTGCTATGGTGATAACCCCAGGATTTTGGCTACTGAGACTAGAGAATGCAAGGGCATTGGTCTCTCCTATATTGAACTGGAAGTGAATGAGACCCATTGGAAATACAAAGACATCTCCCTTGTTTAGAACTTTGGTGATAAATCGGTTATCTGGATTGGATGTAACAAAGCCAACTAAAAGAGTACCCTCTATGACTGTTTGAATCTCAGTTGCACGAGGGTGAATGTGAGGAGGATTTAGGCCATATGGTGCATAGTCAACACGAGCCAAGGCTATCCCTAAAGTGTTGAGGCTAGGAAATATGTCCACATTTATAAGAGTTACATTTGACCCAACTTGATTTGAGGTGCTTCTGGGAACGTCAAGCCCAGGTAAGAAAAAGTCATCGGCTGTAGTAAGCTTCGGATCCTTGCAAAACTTTCCATTCACAAATACTGCAAAACAAAAGATTGTTAATATCACGAATGTGAGGCTTCAATAATAATTGTTGAAACATGTCATGCATGTACGTTTAAAAAAAAAAAAAAAAATCTCATGTATATAATATCACCTCCAAGGATAATTCCATTAATATGTAGATTCCCAATATCATGAAATTTTCATTAATATGTGAAATCATAACCGATCGAGAAAACTAAATCCAAATTGCTTGAAACGACTCCAAGAAAACCATAATAGAGTAGGTACATACCAGCAGAGTTGGAATTATTGACTGCAACACAAAAGTCCTGCAAAGAACTAGGGTCATGAGCAGAGGCAAGAGAGGATGCCAAAGCCAATAGGGCCACAGCTAGAAGGCAAGTAAAAAGGTTCGTCATATTTGAGGCTGTTTGCTTGTTTGTTTTTGCTGAATGCTTAGTTGAGGTGTGAATAATATTGCATATTAGAACATATCTATTTATAGAGTGGAGTCACTGAATAAGTCTATGTATCTCCTCGCAAGTGGACACAAGTCACAAGGTAGTTTTAAGTTTAACGGTGATGTTTTGTATTATAGTTTATGCGAGAACCATTCCTTAACCACCACTACTGGCCCATCATAAAAAACCAATTATTGGAGCAGTTCATTGTCATTGTTCAGGGCAATTAATGTTTCTTTGACCAATTATCATGTGCATTTTTAGTTTTTTTTTTTTTTGAAAAGATCAAATACTAATTAAACCTTACGTACCACGAATATGATAGCATATTTAAACTTGGAAATGATTGAAGCGCAAATATTTAAGCTGACTTTGTCCTCCTTTGTGAACTCTGAGGCATTTATATATTGGTCAAGTGATTAAAAGGTTCAAGTTATCCAGGTCTTGCCCAGGAGGGGTGGCCCAATGGTGTGAGATCCCACGTGCATACATGAGGTCTCTTATTTGAGCCATGATGGATATCATGTAGGGGTGAGTTTTTAGTATGCATTGCGTCTCATCTGCTGGCTCTCTTGAGGTGCTAGGGTGAGGTCTGTGGCATTCCGATCACAGTAGCTATGGCTCAATCTAACATTTCCTAGCAGGAGTGTCCCTATTAAGTCACGCCCTGGGAGTAAGCCAGTCACCACCACCTCTCCTTTTATTTAAAAAAAAAAAAAGTTATCCAGGTCTTATAGTTCAATTGCACTCAATGTAATATTTCTTCAAAAGGGTTTAGCATATGTATAATCTAATTTTGAGCCCAAACAGAAGACCCTGTAAAGATTCAAAAAATAATAATAATAAAAGCAGCCCGGACGATTTTTGAAAGGGAAAAACTTGTTACACACGTGTGGGATCCACAAATGTGTATGATAAAAAAAACAAAACAATCTTAAAGTAAAAGCTCTAAGAAGTAAGAACTTCTTCCTCTTAAGGCTAATACAGGAATATATGCCAAACAAAACTCAAAATTTTAGAATTTCTTTAACGGTAAGCGGCCAATTTTGAAGAAATCTAACTCTTTAATATATATATTGGATAAGGTGCGTCTCCATCTACATATCATAGAAACTATATTGACTTGGCATCAGTTGAAGCAATGTTGACCATGTTGATCGGCAAACTGCAGCCACAAGTGGTGAAATTCCTTACTTTTCTTTTTTTTGATAAGTGTGAAATTCCAATATTACATTCATCGATCATTCATGCATATACAAGTTATGAAAAAGAAAAACGGGTTTGATTAGAAAAGGAGCTTTAGCAAAATTAGAAAATGAGTCTTTTCTCCATTTGAGGTGCAAAGATTGTCATGTGATTAATGACATTAGTCGGACGGTTAAATCCAGAAAATAAAATCTTAAATATAAAATGAATTTTTGCAAATAAAGAGCATATTTGTTTCAGCCATATATGATATAATGGATATTAGCATTATTGGCATTTGGGCATTACCTATTTACACCAAAATTAAAATTTCCATGTCGGCAAGATTTTAAGATTGACACGTGTAAGAGCTTTAATAAAAAAAATTTATAAAAAAAAAAAACTGTAAAGTGCTGCCACAATTGGTGCACTATCTTTGGTTTGACGGTGAAGGACAGAATGAGTCTTTTAATTTTTGGATAAAACCAAAGGATTGATGCTTGATGCATTCACATTATGACGAATAAATCATCAGTAGCAACATATAAATACTAAGAAGACAAGGTTGAAAAGTCTTCAATACACTTTATTTCACTAGAGTACAAAACCAATTTAACATTTCCTCTTTGTTTCCAATACTTACATTTAATGTGAACTGGCTATTAAATTCATAATATTTTCATAATAAATTTTAAGTGGTAAGTTGTTATACACTGTTACAAATAGTAAAAAAATAATTTAAGTGGTGGATTCAAATTAAAATTAGTAACAATTTATTTTTATTTTTTTTAGAAGGAACAATTTACTATTTATTTATTGTGAGTATTGTAAAAATATTACAGACTTATCACTTTTTATGCGAAATTCCTTACTTGTTTTTCTTATCTTTGTTATTATTGTTTGTCAAATTCTCTTAACTAAGCCAATTCCGAACCACACAAAATAAAAACGATAAAACTTTGGGCAAAATTAACATCATAATTAGCATCCCTTTTTCATGTTAAATGAATTTTAACTCTAATTTTTATTTTTATTTTTGTTTATCAAAGATGGATTGGAGTCAGAGATCTGCTTTGATATATTGTGGAAACTTATTGCTACTGTTCGAGTTAAGTAAGTGTTTTTATTCATATCTTCCGACTCTTCAATTGCCAAGGATCTATCCAATCTTCTCTCAAATGTTATCTTTGTCTGTTCTCCGATTGTACCATGTATATGCGAATAAAACTTAAACCCCAACTCAGCTGTGGTAACAAGTTAAGGAACTTTTGAAGGCTTTCAATTAGTACTCTTGCGCATGTTTTGCCTCTCATTTTTGTGCAGTACTATATTAATGAAACTGCCTCTTTAAGATAGGAGCTTAATTAGACCTCCATTGATTAATATTACTAACGAGTAATGAGCCTGTTTGGTTCAAGGGAGTCAATCTCGTACTAGAGGCTGTACTGGTTTGATCAGTAAAACGATATATTTCGGTACCGGTTAATATTAGTGTACCGTTTCGGATTTACTGTTATTTTACACACACACACACATATATATATATATATGCAGGGGCGGTGGTACACTTCGTTCAGGGGGTTCAAATGAACCCCTGAATTCAATTTTATATATATATATATATATATATAATATTTTAGTTTAATATTTTAATTTATTCTTAAAAATGTTATTTTTGCACACCCTGACTTAAATTTTATACACCTTTATTACAAATATTTTCAACTCTAAGAGTAAAAATAAGTGTTTGTAAATTGTAAGCGTCAGTCTTTATCATAAATTTATATTAGACTAATGTTACAACCACAAACTATTTTACAACATTTTTACAAAATGTTTATGTGGCCAACCTCTTATTGATTTTCATATAGACCCACCATTAATATCACTTTTTCATTTACCAATAATTACTTACCACATCAGCAGTTTGTAAAATTTTTTGTAAAATAGTTTGTATCTCTAGCATTATTCTTTATATTATATGTGTGTGAGTATATCTAATATTGATTGTGTGTATTACTTTTTGTTATAATGTTATTTGTGTAAATAATGATGTGTGTTGGAAGTTTGCGTGTAAAGTATAAATATAAGGGAAATGTTTTGACACAACTTTCATAAGAAATATAAAAATTGCTCTATATAATTTAGTAATTAGGAAATAGAGAGGGTTTGCTGCATGTGTGTGTATTGTTATCATGTTATAATAATTTTTTGTTATAAAGTCAGAAAAATTCAAGAAAAAAATTGTAAAGTTAGCGATTGTTCAAGTATTTGATTGGTGAAGTAGACACGTAGTGTATTGTTTATGTATGAATGAGTGTGATTGTATGAATCAATAATTAATACAAAACCAATGAGTTGAGTTTATATATTCATTTAGTTTAAAATATTTTTATAAAAACAAAGACAAATAGATAATAACAAGTACATAAAAAAAAAAATTTGTTAGACAAACTTAACAAAATAAAATGGTCATAGCTACCCACAATGGCAATAAACACTCATAATGAACTATCATTTAACAATTTAAAATTTGAAAACTTATAAAAGGAAATTGTAAAAATTCAAAAAAAAAATTTGTCAATAACTCGATATATTCAAATTCTCTTTTTATTAATTTTTTTTCATTTAAGTTTTTTAATGACCCCCCTAAACAAAATTCTTGAAGCCGCCACTGTATATATGTGTGTGTGTGTGTGTATATTATAATAAATATAAAAGTTTACGATAAAACATTACCTCAATTCAGAACAAATTATTCATGATTTTAGACTTTAGTATCAATTAAAAGAAAAAAAAACATAATATAAAAAATAGAAAGTTTAATTGTTCATTGCACACTAAGAAAACAAATAATACTAATAAATTAATGCAAGTAAGTTATCATTATGTCCTTACAAAAATTCAAAAATTACTAAACTAAAAAAAAAAACTTTTTTATGTAACGGCCAGTATTGCCCAAAATTGGCCGCTATGGCCAGTACGGCTGATATTTAAACTGGTACGAAACGTTGGTGTTTCGATACCGGTGTATGTACCGGTACCGGTATAGTATCGACTATCTTGGTTTGGCTCCGTCCTTGTAAGGAAACTCTTAAAAAGCTGTGAGTTGTTTTACGGACCCAAAAAAAAAAAATTCATACAATTGAGATGTCAGTCCACTATAAATCAAAATAAAAGTAAATAAGATAATAAGATAGGATATCAAGACCCACCACCACAACTAAAAATAGCTCAAAATGGATTTAAAAGATATTTACAAATCTTAAAGAACTCTAAATATATGTTTTCTGTTTCTTGCTTCCCCTATATTAACAAATATTTTTAAGAGTAGCCACACGGCAGACTGTGAGTTGTGAAAAAAAAATAACGCATCCATGTTATCAAGGTAATACTATAGGTCCCTAAGATAATGGCCTAAGGCACCCTATATTACCCAATATAATATAATTAAGGTTTTCTTTTTTGTTTCCATAAAATAAATTAAGGCCCCTAGAATTGATGTACTATTCCAAAAAAAATTATTTAATAAAAGTTAAAAAAAATTACACACTCTTTGTATATTGTACACTCTAGTTTTCAAATTACACACACACACATATACACTCTATCGACAATTTAAGAGTGTACAATTTTCAACTCTCCCATATTAAAAATAGATTTGAAATAAAATGATATAAAAAGCAAATAAATATTATTTAATTAATATTTAAATATAAGAAAAGACTCCTTTAACATTTTCATCTTAGACTCCAAAATACATTGAACGGACCATATATGTTATAGTGATAAATAGTTAATCACAGTCGGTAATCGTAAGACAATTATACAAAAGTGTGTAGGACAAATGTTGAAAAATATGTTTAAAAGTGTGTGGTAATAGAATTATTCAAAAGAAAATTGAAGATTAAAAAACTCTGTTAGATAGTTAGGCTTGAAGTTCGCACCAACTTTAGGGCTCTCATCATCTAGTGGAATTCCAGCTAACAAACTAGACCTATTGTTTTAGAATTTTAACCTTGACCTTAAAATTGATTAGAATGATTCCATGGATTTGAGATGCAAAAGAAGAGAAGAATAAAGAAAAATTAAGATAGAAAATTAGGTAGCAAAGAGAGTTTTGTTCGAGAGAAAGTTACTCTTTGAAATTTTAAGTGCGATTGATTAAATCGCTGATTGGTGGAGGATGAAGTTGAAGTCTAGCAACCGGAAAAGATGTGAGATTTGCATAGAGTTCAAGTCATCAAAAGATATGTTCGTGAACAAGGATAGATGTGCTCATTCTATATGCACAGACTGTATTGTCAAGCACATCATTGCAAGGGTTGAAGACAATGTTGCCGAGATAAGATGCCCTTATTGGTTCACTTGTAAGCAGATTTTAGACCCTCACACCTGCCAGCAAATCATACCCAAATCTCTTTTTGTGAAATGGTGTGATGTTCTTTGCAATTTGGCTATTCAACCCAATAAAAAAAGTTATTGTCCTAATAAGAAGTGTTTGGAGTTGGTGATTAATGAATGTGGAGGAATTGTTAAGAGATCAGAGTGTCCCAAATGCAAGCAGCTGTATTGTTTTCAATGCAATTTGCAATGGCCAGAGTGCAACAACTGCGAAAGAATAGAAGAAAATGATCAAATTTTTAAGGAGCACGCAGTGTCAAAGAAATGGGTCAAATGCCCTACCTGTGACTATCATGTGGAGCGTATTAGTGGCAGCAGACATATGTCATGCAGGTTTGATCGGCTTTTATGTGTGTGTGTGTGTGTATATATATATATATTTTTTCTTTTCTTTTCTTTTTTTGACATTTTTTTACTATGATCTTCAAGGAACTCCAAAGCTTAAAAGTTTCTATTGCTTTTTCTTGTTTCCCCCCATTGCCCATATATATTAACAAATATTTTTAAGTGTAGTTTTGTCATATTAACAAATCATTTAGGAAATTCATCTTAAAAGTGACCTGATTAGTGAGTTCTAATTCTCAACACTACTAAAGCATTTGATTGAAAATTTAAAACACAGACTAATTAAAAATTTCAGGATTTTTTTACCTTGTATTTTCGATTCCTTATTGTATGATTTTTTTTTGGGGGGGGGGGGGGAGAAGGGAAGGCTATATGATTTTCAAATCTTAAATATATTAGAGGACCTGCCTCAAGTTCAAGAAGAAAACAACTGTTTTTGGCAGCCTTTAAATTTTGATCTTTGATTCAGCACATTTCACTACAAAAAACGGGGTCTATAGCCGCGTTTAAAAAACGCGGCTATAGGCCCCGAAAACGCGGCTATAACCTATAGCCGCGTTTTCTATGGCCGCGTTTACAACCCACGCCTAAACGGCGCAGCAACAGACCCTGCGGGTCTGTAGCCGCGTTTTTTCAACCGCGGCTAAAGCCCAAGCCTGAAGCCACGTTTTTGAACCACGGCTATAGGCTTCGGGTCTATAGCCGCGTTTCAGAAAAACGCGGCTATAGGTCTCGGTCTATAGCCGCGTTTTTTAAAAACGCGGCTGTAGACCCGCTTGAGCCGCGCTTATTAACGCGGTAAAAGGCATAGGGCTATAGCCGCGTTTTTTAAAAACGCGGCTATAGCCCTCTGTCAGCGGACAAGGTAGGAACTATAGCCGCGTTTATAAAAAACGCGGCTATAGCCCTCTGTCAGCTTAGAACTATAGCTGCGTTTATAAAAAACGCGGCTATAGCTTCTCTTTTTTTTTTTTTTCCTCTTCCCTTTTTTTTTCTTTCTTTTCCCTGTTATCACAGTTTCATTGATACCTGCTAACATGATCTGCCAACACAAGTTTCCAACACAAGTTTCCAACAACACAACACAAGTTTCAAACAAAACTTATCACAAGTTTCCAACACAACTTATAAGTTTCCTCCATACACAAGTTTCCAACACAACTTATAATTATCACAAGTTTCCAAATCATGGACACAACTTATCAAAATAAACAAGTTTCCTCCATACACAAGTTTCCAACACAACTTATCACAAAAGTTGCCAACACAACACAAGTTCCTTGCTATCACAAGTTTCCAACACAATACAACTTATGAAAAGAAACAAGTTCCCTGCTATCACAATACAACACAAGTTCCCTGCTATCACAACTTCCCAACACAAGTTCCATAAACAAGTGGACAACACAAAAATTACCAAAATAAACCAGTTCCCAACATCACAAAAAGCCACAGCCAACAACATCACAAATAGCCAAACCGACTATTAACAAAAATATATATAGAAACGTTTGTAGCTGCGTCTATTCACAAAAAAGTTTACAACAAAAGATAGACAACATGTTGTGAGGCCTCAAGAGTATCCTCAGTGGCATCTGGCTCCATTTTGACATACGCTTTCTTATCCACTTCATGGCAAAACTGCACAAATTATTGTTTGTCAAGTTAAACTTGCCAAATGTTTGCTTGCAATACTTAATACTGTAAACATTAGTTCAAATTCAAACATTTGTATCAAAAGGCATGATCATGGAGCAATTTGGCAGAACAATGTGTTGACGGAGAGAGACATAATTTGACATTATTGAGTTAAAGTAAAGTGATTTCGCTTTTGAAATGGCAAAATGGAAAGGGAAACAAATTATTTAGAAATAGGAAGAACTTATTTTGATTAAAACTAAAATACAACGAAAATATAGTAATACGAATCAATCTTTGCCCCATATCATTTATGTTGTTTTCATCAACTTAGTAACATGAGAGGAAGGCTAGCTATAGTTCAACTATTTGTTAACAAGAGTAGTGTAGTAAGTTGTATAGGAAATTTACCCTTCATTAAAACATAGAGAGAATAACAAAATCTACTCAAAACTTTCAATCCAATCAAGTTCAGCAATACATGGATCAAATTGATAATGAGAGCTATTGTTTTTTATGCTTTACAGGCCATATTTTCCATGTGTCTAGTCATGGAGATGTGCATATGCCAAGCAAGTGTTTTCTTCATGTTTCAGGTGCCAAATAAGAATGCAATACTCTAGAGTAGTCACTATATCAAACACCCAAAACCTTCCAAATGCATCCTGAATCAACTTATAATATTTTATAACATATTCACGAGCATAAAGTTTTCTTTCCTACTATACTGAGTGTTGAGGTTCCTACTTTATCCATCATACCATAGTATGTACATATGTATATATATACTGTTTTTAGAGAAATATATACTAAGAAATTTTGTTTTACCTTCGGATACACAATTGCATTCCCATCATTCGATCCCATCAAGCATTGCCACTCTACATATATATTAAAGGCATTGTATTAATATCACATAACAATGCATTGTAAAGAGTTGAGTTTCGTTAAATAACATTTGTTTGCTACCTGAGATACATTTGTAAAATTTTATTTTTGGCTGCTATTGAATTTTTTATGATTTAAGGTTTTTGGTTAAAATCCAACAAATAATTTAATCCACTCCATTATAGATTTCTGTGGGATTCTGCCGAAATGTTTTTTAGTTTTTTTTTTCTTCTTCTCAAAAGTGCCAACATATTCTTATTGATTCCGCAGTATGACTCCTTCATATCTAATTTAGCATGAACTGGCTGACGCAAATATTCCTATTCTTTTCATTTCACTTAAATAAATAAAAAAATTTTAAAAAAAAGAGAGAACAAAAACCAAACATTCCCCAAATTAATTTCAACTTTACCATTAGAGAGCAATTTCCATTTGGCCTATGGCTAATTGTTTGATAATTGTGAAAGGTGCATGGAAATTACTTTTAACAGATTTATAATATGGGTTGGGCCAGACCAAAAATGGGAAGAAAAAGAAAAGCAAGAGAATTGTATTTTTGTACGATATGCATTGATAGCAAACCCAATCTAAAAACTTTTGGCAATCTTTTATACAGTATGTTTTCCAAAAAAAAAAAAAAAATTCAATGTATAATGAGATACGTGACATACCCTGTTAGAAAAAAAGAAATTTAAAAGGCTAGATTTCTTTTCTATCACTTTGGCTATAAAGCATTTTACTTGATATAACCTACGCAAAAGATTTCATTTTACTTATACAGTATCATTTTTATGTTCCTGTTTTCTTTTCCTCATTACTCGATCAGTATTTTCTTCACAGTTAAGACATATAGAATTATTTTTCATAATGTAGGTTCTATGATTCTGGATGCAGATGCGGTACTAAGTTTTGCTATAAATGTGGAAGGAAGCCAACTACACATTGGTGCAACTGCGTAGAGTGCTATGACTTCTTGCCTTTGTTGCTTCTCGTGTTGGTTGTTTTCATTCTTATTTTGTTACCTATGTTATATTATTTAGACTAAGTTCATCCCGGTTTTACTAATAAACCAAGGGAAAAGTTAACGGATGTCTTAAGGTATTAATTTAGAAACTATTCTTAGAAATTTTTTATGGAAAAAAATATCTGATTTTTTGATTATTTTTTGTATTTTCCATGAAAGTGGTATCAAAGCTTTCTTAAAATGATCTATTAGCAAACACCCTTAGAGCACTATTTAACCAAACCCACAAACCAATTTTAAGCCTAGTGTTAATTAGTCCAATTATATAGTTGGTCTTGGTTTAAGATATTACACAAATAATATTTGTAGAATAAATAAATGCAGAATAGAAAGGGAACGCAATATGGGGACATGGGGAAAATTGATAGAGAGCTATTCAAAATAAAAATCACTACAATGGTTTTATTATCAATTCCAAAAGCAAAACAGATCACTATATGAAGAGGGTAAAATTAAAGTAGATGGTTAGAATTTACAAAGATCTGTGATAGGTAGCATCACTAGCACGACGGATAAAAGCATGAAATAACAAAACCCTTTAAAGGTGGACGGATAATCTGTGGGGACGGGTCACCTTCAGTGTACCAATGATCCAAGGAGAACGGTTGGCCTAAAGTGGACGGATAGCCCTCCGGAAGGACACTGAGTTCGATGGAGCCAAATACGCCACGTGGCAATGACATGGCTTACTTGGCCCCCAAGGAAATTTTTTTTTTTTGAGAAACCCCCAAGGAAATTTCGAATAATAGTAACTTGTGATCCACGATTAACCCTAGTCAATAGAACCCTTACATGGAAAGGGTCCCTTAAATCACGTGCATTTATGAAAATCTTCTCTACAAGAAAATATTCCTTTCACCCAAGGCACCAAGGTCGGTTCTCCACTACTATAAAAATGCTAAAACCTTTAGAAAACGAAATATGCATAATTCATCCTAGCTCTGACACTATAGAGTTGTGATAATCTCTCTGATTTAACCTTCGGAAGGTATTGGGCCGATACCACACTGGTACTCTCTTGAGTTTTTTCTTTTTTTCTTTTTGGTGTTGTGCAGGTGTTGTTTCGAGCACGTGAGGACTGTTCAGTTTACTAACGATTTTCAGCATCATCACTATATAAAATTGATGTTTTTATAAATGGAATAACCTTATTTTAGTTTGCTACAACCAGTAGTATTTACCGTGCTTACTAAACAAAACTCCAAATCCATAGACTATTCTATACATGATTGTTGCATGTGAACATCTTGCTAATAACTCCAAGTACCAACTTGAAGATTTAGTTTCAGCAATTAGATAATAACATAAGAAAAATATTTATAAAAAATATACCAACATTACGTTGAGAATTTTGATGAAGAACAATTCTCTCCTCCCAAAGCATAATCGAAGTAGAACAAATGGATTAAATTGGACTGAACGGACCGAAATGGACCAATAAATGAAAGTTGACTAAAATGGACTAAACTGGACTGAATAGACCAAAATAGACCGAACTGGATCAAAATTGAACGAAATGCTATACTAATGTGGCTCAATAAAATCATGATAACAATGAATGTTAAGCTTCAGCTTTTAGTATTCCTATATAGATGTAGATTGTTGTTTTTACCTTTTCCTTGGGTTGTATTATTGATCAACTTAGACCTGATGGGTTAGGTACTTTTTATTATTGTAGGCACTACCGTAGGAGTGCCATAATCTTTAGTAGCTATCTTAATATATCCAGTTTACCAAAAAAAAAATTGTTTATAAAAAAAAAAAATATATATATATATATAGAGAGAGAGAGAGAGAGAGAGAGAGAGATTAAATTACCTAATAAATAAATCAATAAACAAGTTAATCTTTTTTTTAAAGAAATATAAAAGTTACTCTATATTTAATATTCTACTAAATCATATTTATGTACACACGGTTCAAGGAATTCCCGATCAACAATGGCCACCTCCCATCCCCTTCATCTTTCACTTTCACTCTTCTTTAGTCGTTAGATAATTCTCATGTCTTTGTCTTTTTCCCTAATCTCCACTCCTTGATTTTATTTGCCACCCTTCAAGCTTTTTCATGTTTAATGAATCTTTGCTATGTTTTTTTTTTTTTTTTTTAACTTTAATTTTCAATTTTTATTTATCAAAGATGAAGAACCGTCAGAGATTTGTTTGATACTTATTGCTTAAATTTCTTGTTAGGGAGCCTTGGACTAAGCTATTTATCACTATTGGATCTCTTACATGAATTGATCTACCATTCGGGTTTTGAAAGAATGACGCCATGTTGTTGTAACCACACTGGCAGCTAAGTCTTGTTCGAACCCTTCATCCAAGAAAAAAAAAATTCAAACTGAGGGTAGGTGATTACTTTCATGGAGAGTACAGTTTCTATCGCAAGAAGGCTAATCAGCTTCAGAAACAAGACAACTCATAGTCAAGAAATCTGCAATCAATGTCTCCACATAATTTCTTCTGGCTTCTGATTCTAGTAGATTATTTATTTGCTTACTGAATTCCTTAGCTAGTCTGAGATCATGCGCATTCGACCACACTTCTAATGTTAGCTTGCTCTTTATTTTCCCTGATATTTCTTTGTACTTTATGCCCTTCTATACCATAGTTGTAGGTTTTTTCTTGCAAGCTTTTATCTTCTCTGTGATTTTGTACATACTACTTCCTCTAAGCTTGTATGATTATCACACTATTGCTTATAACTGATTCACAGTTGGGATGTTATTATTACATTTCTTCAACTCTGAAGGCCTTCCTCCTTCTCTCACTGCTTCTTCCATCTGTTTTATAAGGAGTACCTATGATCTACATGATCAGATATCAATGCTACTAGTTGCCAAGGTGAGCTAAGGAAGCGTATCTATGCATATCTTCCCACTCTTTAGTTGCCAAGGCCCTATCCAATCTTTTCTCAAATGTTATCTTTTTCTGCTCTCTGATTGCAACAAATATATGGATAACCCTTAAACTCCAAATCAGTTATGCATGGCATCAATTTAAGGAACTTTTGAAGGCTTTCAATTAGTCTTGCACATGTTTTGCCTAAAAAAAAAATCATGATAAAAGGCCCAAAAAAAGGGACGTCGGGTTGACCCATGGGGAGCAAAAGGATTAAGGAAAGGGAATTGGGCTTACAAATGAGAGAATGATGATGGGCCTGGGGCCCTGGATCCAATGAAAGTTGCCTCTTTAAGATAGGGGCTTAGACCTATATTGATTAATATTACTATTTACTAACGGCCTATTCTGAATTGTTTTAACGTGATAACGAAATATCATAATATTTTTATAATAGTTGAAAGGTTGCCTACCATAGGTCAAAATAAAAATAGATAAAATAATAAAATATTATAATATTATATTAATACCCACTGTAACTAAAAATAAAAGTGTTTTGTAAATGTCATGGCATTTTGTAATGTTCTTACACTTTCTCATTTTAAAATCTAGAAGAGCTTCAAGTTTAAGATTTTTACACCGTTTTTGAGAATTTTTATTAAACAGCTTTATCTTCTCCCTAGAGCTGAAAAACTGCATTAAGATAACGTTAGAAATTTCAAATTTTAATGATAAAAATATTTTGTTCACTAGTGATATAATCTGGATTATTTATCTTCTCCCTAGAGTACTCTTTCAGTTTTTCATACGGCTCCTCTAGAGCCGTAACTAAGGATATAATCTGGATTATTTATCTTTGATGATATTTATATGATAGACAGGCTTAAAATCAAGGAAATCAACTCTCGCGGGGGAATTAGGGGATTGGCTCATCTATATATATATATATATATATATATATATATAACTGAAACCTCTGAAACTCTCACAATTTTTCACATCAGCACAATATTTAAATAAAATTATTATTTTATTTAAATAAAATTATTTTTGTTTAATCCAAATTTAACAAGGAGTAATACTCTATCTCAAACAAGTCCAATTTAAACTCAAATTCATCATTATCATTTTTAAAATATATATATTTTTGTTTAATCCAAACTTAACAAGAAGTGAAATTCTATTCTTTTAATAAGCTCGACTTAAACTCAAACTCAAACGTTGATAATATATATATAACTGAAGCAAAAAATAAAGACTAGCATTAAAAAAAAATGCAAGCAATCTAATCAACTTTCTTCTTTAATTAATGAATTTTATGTCGATTTTTTTTTATATTGTTATTATTAATAAAATTTCAATTCAACATATATGGATATTTTTTTATATCTAAGATTTTCTTTCTATCTTATTCTTTTGTTATGTTTAGAATTGATTTTCTTTTGAGTATTTGGGTTAATCTTCATATTTATATTGACATTGTTTTCGTGGGTTTGGTTTTTGAGTTGACATTTCTACTATTTTTTTTTATTGTACATAATTCAAGTAATTATAATATAATTTGGATCTACTTTATTTAAAAATAAAGGTGAGTCTTAGATGTTGAGTAAGTTTACATATACACATTTTATCGCAATGTATTGAGTTATTAACTTCTTAAAGCTCCACCAATTTTTTCTTCTTGTCTGGTTATTTCATTGTAATCACCAACACACAACCAAGGAATGTTCTAATTACGGCTCAGACTTCTGAGCTTAGCCCAAGCTTCATTCCTTTTTGATGTATCGGGTTCACCATAAAAGCCTGTGAACCTCCACTCGTCTCTACCATTTTTATTTATAATAGCACCAATGTAGTATCTGTGGGAGTCTACTACAGTCAAGTTTACTGAATTTTTCTAAAACAAAACCAAGCCACCCCTTTTGATGGTTCTTGGTACCACCTACTTCTGATCAAAATTAATGTTACTAAGTGTACAGTCTAGCCTTGCTTCATCTGCCCATGTCTTGGATATAAACATGACAGAGGGATCTTTTGCCTGTGATATGCACGACAGAGGATTGCAACGTAATCAACATTAACAAAATATATATTATTTAGACAACCGCCGTCTGTGGGAATCGAACCCACAACCACGTGGTTAAAAGCCACGCGCTCTACCGACTGAGCTAAGACGGCTTTTTTGCTTTAGAAATGCAACGTTCTAACCTCTATCTTCCAAATCCATGCATTGGGTTTGCCTACTTTTATCATTGTATTAAATTAGAGAAATACTATGTCAACGACACTTTCATAACTCTTAATTGGTAAGTTATTATTGGTGGAGTAAAAATGTAATTTCAGTAGTAGGTTCAAATTAGAACCAATAACAACAAACCACTATGATTTATTGTGAAATTATTGTAAATGTAGCACATCTCATTAAATTAAATTACAAATTATACTTTATAAGTTTACCTTGGGGAATTTTTTTTACCTGCCTTAAGCCGCTTGATATGATTTTATTGAACAATTACATCCCGCTAGTATGTACATAACAAATAAATAAGGCTAAAATGCAAATTGCATATTCTAAATTTGATTGAATTCATTTAATCCTCTAATTTTACTTTTTTCAATTGAGTATTATAAGTTTTAAATTTATCAAATTTAAATATTCTGTCTAATTCCATTAAAAATTTGTGTTGAATTTAAGCAAGCAAGTTATGGTAAAAGTTATGTGTAGAAAATTCAAAAAAATATTGAATAATGGGTCAAATTAGCTTAAGGCCCAAGGCCCAAAGAAAGCAATTTTTTTTTCCTAAGGCTACACGAGTTGGGCTTTTGCCCCAAGGTCTTCACGTTTCTTGAGAAATTGGGTCCAGACCTTCTCCACAATACAGGATGGACTCAAAAGCTAAAAACTCATCACCTCACGTAATGGACTCAAAAGTCCAATTCATCATTAGATGAGAGTCATGAGACGGGCATAAAAGGCCACACCTCTCTACTGCTTAAGAGCCCAGGTTTTCCTCGTCTTTAGAATTGGGCTGAAAGCACAATGCACTCTTCATCAAAACCCAAGTCCTTGTCTACACAAATTGGGCCATGAAAGGCAAAAATCTAACACAAATGACTAAATGGTCCATTTGGGTCATTGAGTTACAAACTTACAGTGTCCACACTACTACAAGTCCAAACTTTTGATTTAAAAAGAGCGAACCAAAAGAAGACTATACTAACTACTAACTAGAGATAAAGAAGTTACACTGCAATATTAAAAAAAAAAGAGAGGAGATGATGAAGGGAAAACAGGAAAGGACATGTGTACAAAAATTCAAATTTTACTTTCCTTGCTTCAGCTTCACGTTGCCAACTCATAAGAAAAAGACAAAACCCTTCTTTTCACCACATCGAGGAGACAAAAGACAACTCATTCTTTCATTGAAGTTTCAACCAAAACAAAGAGAATTTTGAATGAGATGAACACTTGACCCAAAATCTCGTATGTGAAATCAAATTGAAATGAAAATTGGTACATAATTCAAGTAATTATAATATAATTTGGATCTATTTTATTTAAAAATAAAGGTGAGTCTTAGATGTTGAGTAAGTTTACTTATACACGTTTTATCGTAACGTATTGAGTTATTAAGTTATAAATGATTGATAATTGACAATAATTTTATTAGTGAATTATCGTAACTCTCTACCTTTCAATAAAATATGAAAAAAAGTTAAAAATATGCACATGAAATTACCAAGCCAAATATTCATTAAATTGTAGGATTTAAAAGAATTAAAATATTAAATGATCAACACAATAATTTTATTGATTGTCTTGTAGTTTAATAATATTGCATTTTTTTTAATAAGGAGAATCAATGTTTCAAAAGTTCTACTCTCCGAATTATTGGAAAACTTGAATTTTATATATATATATATATATATATATATATATATATATATATATATATATATATATAATGATTAGCATAATATTACTTAGTGCTGGTTTCCCATTAAAATAAAAAATAAAAAATAAAACTTAGTTCTGGTATGTCAATTTTTTGTTTCTTGCTTATTCAATTATTTTGCATCTCCATCATAATTACATCCTTACAAAAGTTTTTTTTTTTTTTTTTTAAGTACAAATATATTTCTACTCAAGTTTTTTATTTATTTTTCTATCCAAGTTATTTATTTGAGTTTAAACTTTGACAATCCAAGGCTGCCAAAACTCGTCAAAGGCCTTTTAATTAAATTAACACTTCTTTATGCACAAGAGTACTTGGAGTTTCGGGGAAGGAGAGTCAAAGTTGCAGGATTAGCTTGTAATTACCTTTTTAAAAAAAAAAAAAAAAAGTCGGCCAAAACTCAACCTGTTTCCAAGAAGTAGACATAGACATCCACATTACATATTAGTGATATTACATTTAGACAGGTTTGGCGGCTTCACAAACCAATAAGGTCATAGTGCTTGTGTGGCTTCTTAGAAAAAAGCAATGTTTCCTAAGGGCCAATTACCAAACTCACAGCAAACCCGTTAGCTACTAGCTACTTGACGCTTGACATAAATGGTCCCCTTTGCTCTCTCTCTCTAACATCTCAAATCAGTGACTGAAAATTGAAAAAGAAGAAGAAGAAGAAGAAGGAGGAGGAGGGTAGAAAATAAAATAGTGTAAAATGGAGAGCAGTGAAGAAGATGATGACTTCCCATCAATTGAAAGAATCATCCCACAGTCGAAGGTCGACTCCCTCTACCAATCCCACACTGAAAAGGTTTTTCTTCTTTCCTTTTACCACCTCCCAACTCCCATTTTATCAATCATGTTTCTGATCTCATTTTTTAGCTCCATTCTAATTTCTCATTTCCAATTTATGTGTTGAATAAAATTGTTTATTTTCCTATGTGCTTCAACAAACTTCTTTCTTTTGATGTGGGTTTTCATTTTTTGAAGTTTATATGTGGGAAAAATCAGTTTTTGCTATCTGGGTATATTCTATTTTTGAGTTAGTACTGTGCATAAAGTGAATAGATTGGACTTTCCTTTCAATACTGGTTTACACTACAGTGATTCCAGTTCATGATTAAAGTGCAATGTAAGCATTGGAGATTCTTTTGTATTTGGTGTTACTCCAAGGTTAACTTTTTCTATCAAATCTTACACTAGAAATTTCCTATTTCTCAATTCAATTGTTTGAAAGTTACCACTATTCTACCTTGGTCTTGCCTTGCATAATTTTTGGATCTAAAGCTACTTTCTTTTATCTGGGTCTTCTGTATTTTGAGGTAAGTTGTGTTGTCCAGATACCACAGCATTTATATTTTTCTAATGGGCTATCTTCTGATGCCTTTACCCAATTTTGAAATAAGTGTAAGAAGTATGCCTAATTTTATTGTTTTAATATTATCTCTTCTGATGTAATGACTAATTTTATTTTGTAATTCTACAAGCTAAACATGTCAATCTGTGCAGGGAATAAGAAAGCTTTGTTGTGAGCTCTTGGATTTAAAGGATGCAGTAGAGAACTTATGTGGCAATATGCAAACAAAGTACTTAGCTTTCTTGAGGTAATAGAAATGATGGTTTCTACATTGTTACTCCTCAGTATGAGCAAGTATATCACTGTTAAACATATATCAATTTAAGAGCAATAATAGATAGTAAAGTAAATTCATGACTAACAAAATGATATTTAGAAATTAGAATTCAAACCAAGAATAAGATTTAAAAGGGTAAATAAAAGATAACTAGATACGTGTTCACAATTGAAACTAAAAAGAAATAAAAGATAAGTGTCCCTCCCGTGTCCAGCAAACTTTTCAAAAAAAAAAAAAAGACATGACTGGGACACATGTGCAGAAGTGTTCCAGACGTGTCCCCTGTCCGACACGGGTACAATACCTCAAATGAAGTGTCCATGCTTCCTAGCCAATGATATAGAAGAAGCATTTGAAGATCTTTTCTATATTTTGGGCTTATGAAGTTCTTTAAAAGCACATCTCCCTTCACTGCATATCAGGAAATTGGAAAGAACGTCATAGTCATCCCATCAAAAATGACTCTTGTTATTTATGCTAGATAGAAGCAAGTGTTACCCATAGTTACTCCTTACTAATTCTGACCAACCATTGAGGTGATGTAATGAGTGTCTAATTTATTATTCTAAAACAAGCAAAAAGTATTTCTGAAGACAAGGCAACTGATAAAATAATGGAGAAATTCATATGATACATTCCTAACTAAACTAGATATTTGATAATAAACTGAAAGCGGCAATGTTGGAACTTGGAAGTTTGACCTTGGCTAATATATTAAAATACTTATGTTTTAGTCCATGTGTTTGTGAGAGATTTTATGGGTACTGGATTTTGAAGTCTTTATGAGAACTTCATGGCTGATACCATAGTAATCCTGTCGATGGTGTGAGATGAAGTCCTCTTGTCAGGCCATAGAAAATGGTTCTGGCTTTTGCCTTGGCAACTGGAGTTTATTCTTAGGTTCAATGGTCAGGAAAATGTTAGGAGGTTTCAGCAATTTCAAGCCTGGAAGCTTTAACAGAGAATACGTAGTTTATTTTATCATTTGGTTTGTTAACATTATGTCAGATTTACATACATGTGAATTGATCTAAACAATAAATTGTAGGATATCTGAAGAGGCCGTGGAAATGGAACATGAATTGATTGAGCTGCAAAAGCATATTTCATCTCAAGGGATCCTTGTGCAGGATTTGATGACTGGTTTATGCCGTGAATTGGAAGAGTGGAAACAATCTAATGGAGACAACCATGAACCACAACAAGACCCTGAAATTTCTGAACTTCAAGATCCCTTACCTAGTGAAAGAGATGATGAGAAGATGATATTTTTGGAGCATATTGATGTTCTTTTGGCTGAACATAAAGTTGAAGAAGCATTAGAGGCATTAGATGCTGAAGAGAGAAATTCTCCTGATCTGAAAGGCTCAGGAGATACATCACTAGGTGAAGTGTCACAGTACAAATGTGCTTTTTTGAAAAGAAAAGCAATGCTTGAGGATCAGCTAGTTCAGATTATTGAACAACCATCTGTTAGTGTTAAGGAGATGAAGGCAACCTTATCTGCTTTGATAAAACTTGGAAAAGGTCCTTTGGCACATCATTTACTACTAAAATCTAATAAGTTGCGCCTCCAAAGGAGCATTGAGGTTCTTCTTCCTTCATGTTATTTCTGTCCAAAAACTTTTTCAGCTACATTATCTAAGCTAGTATTTTCTATAATTTCACTGACAACAAAGGAGTCTGCTTCAATATTTGGCGACAATCCCATTTATACAAACAGAATCGTTCAATGGGCTGAGTGGGAAATCGAATATTTTGTACGGTTGGTGAAAGAGAATGCACCCTCTTCTGAGACAGTTTCTGCTTTACGAGCTGCTAGCATTTGTGTGCAGGCTAGTCTTAACTACTGCTCAATGTTGGAATCACAGGGCCTGAAACTGTCAAAATTACTTTTGGTGCTTTTGCGACCTTACATTGAAGAAGTTCTAGAGTTAAATTTTAGACGGGCTAGAAGACTACTTTTTGATTTGGTGGAACTTGATGAGAGCTTGCTAGTCTCACCTCACTTTGTATCTTCATTGTCTGCTTTTGGAACCTCATCAGAAAGCATTCTTGCTGATAGCGGCATGAGATTTATGTGCATTGTCGAAGTAAGTTGGCCTGCTTCATTATGATTTGGCTATCACTAGAGCAATCAATTTTGTCTTTGTACTAATACCATAAGCACATTATTGATTTAGATGTTTATTTATGCATGGTATTGACAATTTTTACTTATATTGTACCACCTAAAAGATTTAGATCATTAGATGGTTTTGGACCATGTAATTTTAACTCACTTTAGAAAAAGTTTCCCTTTTTCTTTTTTAAATAAAAAAAAAGGGGGGAAAGGAAATTCTAGAGGAAATATAAGTCATCTTAAGATGATTCACTGAAGTCTTAAGGTAATTTGGTCCTGTGGTCCATAGTTATTTGATCATATTATGATACCAATAGTTGGGTATTGACACAGTAGGGTTTTGTATTACTATGTCTCAATTGGGGTTTATTAAATTTTCTAAGGCAGTTACTTCTCCGCTGTATTTCATACTGGTGCTTGCAAAACTCAGCTTCTGTTATGAAGCTTTGATGCATAATAATTGGTTAAGTCAATTCAATTCACATGCATTCATTTCACATGTATACGTTTAGACTTATAAGGACATGCCCTTCTATTTGTAAATGTTCATTAAATCTTGGGTATCTATGTCAGTGTCTCTAATATGTGTGTGCTTGAGAACTGAATTATAATTAGTACACATGGTGGTACGTTTTGAATTTGAAGGTTGCACTTGAAGGTCATGTTGGTGCCTCTCTTTCTTTCTCTCTGCGTGTTGTACATGCACATGTGCTAGTGCATAGTTGCATAAGAAGTCTTTGTGCAGTGTGAATATCAAGAGATTTTCTGGAAACTGCTCAGATAGTTTATGGTGACTTGATAATCAATTTATAACTTGATATTGGACTTCAAAAATTCCATACAGGATATATTGGAACAGCTAACCCCCTTGGCCATTACACATTTTGGAGGAAACATTTTAAGTAGGGTCTCACAGCTCTTTGATACATACATGGATGCTTTGATCAAAGCCCTGCCAAGTCCCTCTGATGATGACAATCTTACAGAGCTGAAAGAAGTCATACCCTTTAGAGCTGAAACAGATTCGGAACAGCTTGCAATATTGGGAATAGCATTTACCATTTTAGACGAACTATTACCAAATGCTTTAATGATTATTTGGAAGCGACAGAATGAAAGCAATGAACAAAAAAGTGGGCCCACTGAAGAAGTGCCTAGCCCAAACACTACAACAGATTTAAAAGATTGGAGGCGCCATCTTCAGCCCTCATTCGACAAGCTTAAAGATCACTTCTGTCGGCAGTATGTTTTGAGTTTCATCTATTCAAGAGAAGGAAAAACACGATTAAATGCAAGGATTTACTTGAGTGAGGATGGAAATGATCTGTATTGGGACTCTGATTCTCTGCCTTCGCTTCCATTTCAGGTCATCCTTCTGTCTCTTATGTTGGAGTGTTTTTCTGTGGTCCTTGGATGCTACACTGCGTGTCCAATGCTTCCATTTGAACATTTGATAATGTTGTTTTCCTCTTAGTTTTATACATTGTCTTTTTCTTTGCTTGTAGGGTTTTTTTTTGGTCTGCACTTTCTATTGATTCTCTTGGCCTTCCTAGTACACTACCTGTGTACATGAGATGTGGCATGTATCTTATTAAAGTCATTCATTACCGATACAAAAAAAAAAAAATTCCTTACACCTACACGTTTAGGGCTTAATATAATGATGATACCTTAAAGAAAAGTTACATACCTTTTAATGAAATTTGAAGCTGTGTCACTGATTCTAGTTCCCAATAAACAATCACCAAAGCTTTACTATTGTCATAACATACAATAAATAAAAAATAAAACCTATATCATGCAAAATTTCAGCCCTCAATACTACAATTCTTTCTACTCAGACATGTAATCTATATAAATCAGTGGAGATTTGCAATAAATATTTAATGAAAGGATTACCTAAATCTTGTAGAGAAGCGTGAAAGTTCAATTTCAGAACAAAGCAAATTACAAAACTAAGCAAAGAAAAATAAAAAAAATTCCTTACAAATAACTTTTCTTCAAGGTATCATCATTATTTAATGATGATTTATTGAGTGTTAATTATATAGTATGGATGCCCAACAAGTTTCTTTAAGACTTGAATTTCTCTTACTTTGAAATCACAATGTTGGAGCGTTGCACACATTTCTTACCACCAAATATCTTGTGTGGAGGTAATGCTGAGATATGTGTTACTATCGCAGGCATTATTTGTTAAGCTACAGCAGTTGGCTACTGTGGCTGGAGATGTGTTACTTGGGAAAGACAAACTACAGAAAATTTTGCTAGCTAGGCTAACAGAGACAGTTGTAATGTGGTTGTCTGATGAACAAGAATTTTGGGGGGTGTTTGAGGATGATTCAATCCCTATTCAGCCAGTTGGGTTGCTGCAGGTACTTGTTTCCATCCAAACTGTACTTGTTTCCAGTCAAAATATATACATTAAAAGTAGAAATTAAATGTTCTCTCCAGTTAGAATCTCATCCAAAAGCCTCCTACTTAAGTTTTTGTTTTAGTTCTAAGTTCTGTAGTTTTCAATTATTCTTATTCAAGGGAGGTCTGGCAATCTTTGGATGATGTAGTATGAATATTTTCTATCAATGTTTCTGGTGCTCCAGGAAATGTCTACAGGCCCATTGATTCATTATATTGTTAATATATATCTTCTAGAATTAGCTCTGTTATTACACCTCTCTCTCTCTCTCTCTCTCTCTCTCTCTCTAGGTCTGAGTTGAATTTGTCTTGGCAGTTAATTCTTGATATGCACTTCACTGTTGAAATTGCACGTTTTGCTGGATACCCATCTCGGCATGTGCACCAGATTGCATCAGCCATTATTGCTCGTGCAATCAGGACCTTTTCTGCTAGAGGCATAGATCCGCAAAGGTAATGCATGCCCTCTCTTTCCAATTTCCCTTTCCTTTTACCACCCTTATTTCACTAGAACCTAAAAACTGCATGTCTCACCAGTGAACTCCCTGAGGATGAATGGTTTGTTGAAACTGCGAAGTTGGCAATAAATAAACTACTATCAGCTGAATCTGAGTCAGAAACATATGAAGTTGATGAAGACCACATTATGCTGCCTGACGAAGTTGTCACAGATTCGGATTACTCTGCTTCTTCCCTCTCAACGGTGGAATCTTTTGAGTCTTTTGCTTCTGCCAGTATGGGTGAACTTGATAGCCCTATGTTCACTGATCCTGAGAACTGAGAGTTTCTCTTGTCCTTCGGGCAAAAAGAAAGTGTGGAGTCAAGTAATGAGCTGTGAACTTCACTCCAAACAGTGATCTTTAAGAAGGCTTCAGATTCATACATGTCAGAAGATGGATCTTTCTAGATCAAGATTTTGACACCCTGGTTTGGGTTACAATATACTCCCAAAGTGTTGTAGGAAATATGTTCATTAATATTGCATTTGGTCATATTTACATCTATCATATATTAATCATTGATAATCTCAAAATGTTATATAAAAGTAGGATTATGCATTTCTCTCTTTCTTTAAATCATCTTTCATATATTTTTGGTGAAGCTACTGAATATGCCAACAAAATCTAAAAAGATGCGGGTGAGGCTGGATGTAGATGGGAACGGGTAATTTGGTTGATTTAGAGTCCATTTGATATAAGCCAAAAAAAAAACTTTTTTTTGAAAGTATTGTAGATAATGTTAAAATGTAGCTGAAATAGTACAGTGAGACTAATAAACAATATCAAATAGTGCAATGAGACTTATGAATAGTCGCAAAAAATAAGCTAAATAGTAACAAAAGTTGACCTTTTAAGCCAATACCAAACGCAACCTTAGTTTGAGGGACTGCCAAGAATTTTTTTTTTGGGTCAATTAAATTCAACCACATGTATCTACCCAATACACACATTATTTCTTTATTTAAAAAGAGAAAAAATGTGAAAGGATTGTGAGATAGAGGATGCCATAATTTAAAATTAGAATGGTAATTACATTCACATCCCTCAAGGGAAAAAAATACTCCTCTCTTGAGGTTCGAAGAAAATAACATTCTCCCCATTTTTGTTTATATTAGTAATAAAATATTCTAAATTTCTATAAAATTATTTTTACCAAAATTTAACAATGATTAGTAAAAACATGACCGAAAAATTTAGAATAATAAAACAAAGTTTATCAAAGCACCAAAATACTTGCAATGACAAATCTCTTTGCAACTCATTGAAAAACTATTAAAAAAAAAAAGTCAATACTAAATATTTTATTATTCTTTATAATTAAATTTAAAAGTGATGATTTTGAAAACTTGCCCATAAGCAAAGAATAAGTTAACATGCAACATTTTTAACATCAATTTAATAGAGTTTGATCAAAAGGATATGAAGGGAGAAAAAATATTTTTTTTTCCTTCCAAGTTTGGAGTGGAGTATTATTTTCTAAAACTTAAAGGGAGTAAAGTATAATTACTCAAAAAAAAAAAATTAAATTCTAAAAAGTCAAATTTGGTTCTTATGTTTTCTAGAAAAAAAAAATCATTTATCTTTTTGCTTTGAATTAAATTTTGTGTTAGATTAGTTCCTTACAAGGACAAAATTGAGTTACAATTTAGGTACTGTCCTTAAAATTTTTTTTTCTTAAAATTTAATCACGTAATTATTTAACTAAAAAATATAATTCTTCCCCCGTAAAAAAATGATCCACGTAATAAAATCTTAAATGAAAAACTAAAAAGAAAGCACCTAAATACTTGAGTCAATGTTAAATAACACTATTGTTTAATTAGAAGCTTATTTTGGAGAGAAGATAGGTAGGGTGAGAGGCAGCCGACCCTGACTGACTCAAGTAAAGAATGGAATAGCGCGGGAAAACAAGGAAAGGGCAGAAGAAGAAAAGTGAAAGTGAAAGAGAAAGAGCAGAGGCAAAATGGAAATGGAAATTTTGGAAACGGAGATCAATCTGAGTGTGAAAGAGGAAGAAGAAGATGTGAGCGGTAAGGTCCATCAACTCCCTTGCTCCGTCAAGTACAATGGGCCTTCCTCCGTTTCCCATTATTTCAAACCAAAGCCCACACCCACCACCGGCATTCAACACTCCTTTTTCCGAGGAAGAAACTTGCTCGGAACTACTCTTCCAATTCCACACCCCTATTCTGGTTAGTACTCCCCCTTTTTCTTTTTCTTTTTCTTTTTTAATAATAATTTTTTAATATATACAACATTTTAACTCCAAACCAGTTTGACCCATTACGTGTTGGGTTAAAAAGACCATTCAGGTCTACTTTTAGTCAGGACTCAGGTCGGGAGTGACCTTTTTTTTATTGTTATTGAATCACGTAAATTGTTTAAATATTATAATACGTGTGAATAATCTTATAAATTTTTTACATAAAAACCTTTGTCTTTTTCTAATGACTTGTGTGCCCAATTTGTTTTGTTTAGTTTAGTTTATAGACTTTATAAATTACACTCATCTCATCATCCATGTTTCCTTAATTCCTTGTGGAAATAATGCCTCAGTCATCATCATCATCATCATCATCAATGACTCCACCCACAGTAAGCCTCTAATTTGGGCCTACTAATACCATTTGAAAATAGAAATTGAAGAAAATCAATTAATGTAAAGATGGGAATGGACATGTTCATCCTACGTCTTTACTATTAAGCTTTGTGTATTACAATGAATCCATTAATGGGTATTTATATTAGGCTAAATCCTTTTTTTTTTTTGATAGGTAATAAAACTTTTTATTCAAAAATGCTGCGCATCATGTTCACGACGGTGAACATTCTGATCAAGAAAAAATACAGCAGGTTTAAAAACTTAATCTAGTAGAGAGTAAGAATTCAGAAATGAAAATACAATTCGTAAAACCCCAAATACGCACCCACTGAAACAAGGTACCAAAGAGAAGAGCTTTTAAAAGATCTAAGGTTCTCTCATTGTCTTCAAAGATGCGTGTCTTACATTCCGTCCAAACCAGCCACATTAAACATGATAGGACCATATTTCATATGGTTGACAGATGCTTTCCAAACCAATTTCTCCAAGCAAAGAGGAGAGAGCTAACTGTCTTTGGAAATACCCAATGGATCCTGAATACCTCGAAAATTGCACTCCATAATGCATGAGAAAACTTACAGTGGAGTAAAAGATGATCCACAGGTTTCCCATCGCAAGAACATAAGCAACACGTGTTAACCAAGGATTGACCTCTTTTAATTAAATTATCAATAGTCAGTATCTCATCCCTAGCTGTTGTCCATAAAAGAAAGACACTTGTTTAGGCACCTTTGCACACCAAATACACTCCCAAGGAAAAACCTCATTGAGAGGACCAGACAACTTGTAGTAAGAGCGCACATCAAACACCCCGTTCTTAGTCAACTTCCAAGTCAAAGTATCATCCTCTCACCCCTCGGCATAGAGGAATACAAAAACTCAATGAAAGAAAAAACATTTTCCTGCTCCCAATCCTCTAGAGCTCGACGGAATTGAAAATTTCAGCTCCTACTTCTCCCTTTTGAGGCAGATACAATGAGGTCAGAAATCCAAGCCTCTATAGACTGAGAACAGGTAAACGGATCAGGAAAAAGGTCCTTTAAAGGAGTAATCCCACACCAAGGATCATGCCAAAAACTGATACGATGACCCTCCCCCATATTATACACTACCTGTCCAAAGAACTTCTCTGCTCCTTCTCTAATGCTCTTACAATTCTAGTGCACCAGCCTTCTCTAGCCTCACCATACTTGGTTGCAATAACTTGACGCTATAACCTGTTACTTTCCTTCCCAAAAGGGCCAAAACGCTATAACCACTTACCAAGCAAAGCTTGGTTAAACAGCCCAACCCTCTAGATCCCCTAACCACCATCCTCCACAGGCAAACAAACATTCTCCCAAGCAACCAATGATAATTAAAAACATCCTCAGAGGCTCCCCAAAGGAAATTCCTCTGAATCCTTTCTAGTCTATCTGCCACCACTTGGGAAATAGTAAACAAGGATAAAAAATAGGTGGGAAGACTAGAGAGGGTACTCTTTAATAAAGTAAGCCTGCCATAGTCATTTCTAGCCAGAGAGTCGCCTCTCCATCTTTTCTATAATAGGGTTCCATATCAATGAGTCCTTATAATGAGCCCCAAGCGGCATGCCCAAATAAGTCATGGGCAAGCTAGCCACCTTGCAGCATAAAACATGGACCAAGACATTCAAATTCCCAGCATCACCCCCGTCACAATCTCACTCTTACCACCATTGACTCTCAAGCCCGTAATAGCTTAAAAAAAAAAAATCAATACCATCCAAATGTATAATAACTATTCTCTAGAAGCATCACAAAACAAAATAGTGTCATCAGCAAAAAAAAGATGAGAAATTTTCAAACCTCCTTGTCTATGAGACCCTGCCTAAAAACCACCAAAAAAAAAAAAAAAAACACCATCTTCCATTCTCTTCAACAACTTGCTCAACACCTCCTTAATCAAGAGAAATAACAATGGAGATAGGGGATCCCTTTGACCAATACCATGAGAACTACCAAAAAAACCCACAGGAGATCCATTCACCAGTACTGAGAATCTAACTATAGAAATACAGGCCCTAATCCATCTCCCCCACCTCGCCCCAAAACCCATTCTCAGACTTGTGATACAAATAATATTAGGATTTCTTTACTTGCGCACCAAGTAAGATTGGACTTGGGATTTGACTAGGATTAGGGCATTGATATCTTTAAAGAGGCCTTTTCATTTGAAAAACTCTATAACTGTGACTAATACTAGAATATCATATACCTCAAAAAAAAAAAAAAAAGCATTTGCCATTTGCCATCTTGTCTCGAACTAATGCCTACACTGTTCAGTGTTGACACCCTCTTCTCTTCTATGATTGCCCCACTCCATATTGCACAAGATAAACAGTTTGGACCTTTCTAGGGACATCGGTTCATTTCATTGCACCCTTGACACTGACATGCTGTTTACTCATTTTCACTCAACATTTTAGAGGATAAGCTGCTTAGCTGTTACATTTAGGCTTTGCATTATACGGTTATATTAAGTAGAACGAGGGTAAAAGAAATTCTGATGATGACTCGCCAATATGGAGAATTACAATTTAATAACATAGTTATAAAGCTAGACTCTCAATAAAATTTACAATTAGTTATTGCTATACTCCCATCAATCTATCCTACATGGTAGCTTGTATTGTATCGTCTCTTCACACCCTAGCCTAGTCTAAGCTCTTGCCTCACTAAGCTTCTTACCCTTGGTGTAGCTCCGAAGTAGATTACGTGAAATTTACATCAGTTTTATAAGATTTGTTTTGCTTGGCTTGATTTATATGATTAATTTCACCTGGTTTGCTCTAATTCCTGTACTTGTTTTTGCTGTCTTTAATGGCCCTCCTAACTTATATTGGATTTTACATTGTTCTTTATAACATTGTTCCTCTTGTCTAATTAGTTAGTCTTCTGCAGGCTTTGTCATAGGAAAGAAGAGTTTTGTCAAGAGAAAAGCTTCTGATATGTCTGAAGAGAAAAACTCAAGCTGCTGGGAGGTGAAGGCAAAATTTCAAAATCTGACATATTGGAATCATGACACCCTCCCTTCAAATGATGATGCTTTTTCCCGTTCTTTTCACTGGCTCTCTGTTGCCGAAGCGGTAAGTTGCTGCTTCATCACTGTTGTTCAGAAACACAAAACTTGGTACACAAACAAGAGCAATGCCAAGGACACAATTTTTTTTCACAAATTGTTAAGGTGGTGTGTTGTGATTGAAGTAACACCACCTTCACATGGGTCCACCATTGATATCACTTTTGTCATGCACCAATCACAATAGACAATGTCAATAGTTGTGGAAAATGTTGTCCCTAGACTTGTTGCAAAAATAATTCCGTGTGTCGTGTATTGTTACTTGAGTGTTGTATGAAAACTGAGACATATATTTGACACAGAAAACAGTTGTGCTTATGAACAAAAATTCTTCATATATGCTAACTAAACAAGGTTGAAGTTTATATCTGTGGGAACAAATATGATACTTGGGTCAATTTTAACTGCCATCTTAATCTCACTATAAAATTTTGAGCTGTGCTAAATAAGTTGTGAACTGACAAGTTAATTGGATTTATTTGAGTGATATGTTAATTTTGTTCCTAGTTAGAGAATGGTAGTAAGGGCCTGGTTATTATTTCTGTCAAGTTGAGGTCATCAGCTAAATCATATTCATTATTTTTGCTGTTAGTTTAGGTTGGAAATAGGTCAGGGTTATCTCAGTTACATTCACATAAGATGGGTGTTTGGGAAATATTTTTTTGTGACATCTGTCTCATATCAAGCTGGAATTATTTTGTCTGCAGGTGATTGAATTCCCAAATGTTCTTAACTAGGAATTTATGCAGATGTCTGTGTATAAGATACAATTCGGCAATCTCTTAAATTAATAATCCCATGAATCTTATTAATCTTCTCCTACCTTCTGTGATTATTTTGTGGTTAATAGTTAATACCATTAGCTTTAGTTGACATTAATCGAGTAAAAGGGTTTCACAGGCTCTTCCAGCCACCTTACTTAAAATTTTGTGCATGAATGCAGCTGCACAAGCCAGTGACTGCTGAAGATTTGGTTTCTGCATCTATGGCTCTGAAGAAAATGGATTGAACGATAATTGCAGGGAGTGTTTTGTCATCTTCAGCCACTGTTTGTGTAATACTTATTCTAAAGCAGTTTCTTCTATTGAAATTAAGTAATTACTCATCTCTATAAATCTATCTGCCTCTCTCTGTCAATATCTGTCTATTGTCTATCCATATACCTGCTCAATGTGTATTGAGATGTCTATGTGTTCGTGCATGAAGTAAATTTGCTGTGTTTATCTTCATAGGTCTCAATCTAACAAGTTTCCGATTGGTATAGGACTTATAGCTCATCGTTTTCATTCCAAAAGAAAGCCCCAATTAAGTCTTTCACTAGCATTTTCTCCATAAAAGATTTTGCAGTTTTCAAGAAAAAAATAATTTGATGCTCCAAAATATGTGCCTGTAGCAAAATTTTTCTCAAACCTCCCCTCTACTTTCTCCTCTCTGGATAGGGCCTGTGAGTTTATGACTGGTGACTTTCTGATTTGCCATTCTGCCTAAAAGATTTAAATGATTCTTCCAAAGATCTAAAGACTCACACCCAACAGTATGTTAAAAAAAAAAACTTCTAATAGGATCAAGCTAAGCCTTGTCTTCACTTTCTATGAAAAGAAACTATATAACCATTTGAGATGCACCCAAATATCTTTTTAATCAATAATAGATGGTAGAAGTTGTTCTTAGTGCGAAATTTCAAAAGAAAATATAGGTCCACTGGTCCAGTCCAAACTTGGGCTGATTAACTGGCTTTCAAAGAGCTGGCAAAATTTTACTTGGAGTACCTCAACCTTGATCTCATACATGCAAAATAGCATGGATGTTGGACCTTCAAATGGGCCTCTGTCAGTCAAACACTACAGGAAGGACATAGGATTGTATTCCCAGCACTAAGAATTTGCTTTGTCCTTTATAAAAATCAAGGTTTTAAGTGATGATCGCCTTCTACTAACTTAAAGCCTGTAGGCTTCCATCGGGATTCAGGTTATCAATCTTGGGATAGTCCTCATTGTATTGTTTCCTCTTTCCAGCAAGTTGATTGGTGATGCCTCTACCTCCAAACATATTGAGAAAAAATGTCAGGGTTGGCTCCTGCATAATTATTATTGTTGTTTGAAGTTCTTTCATAGTGAAACTTGATTTTGGGGCTTGAGACATGAGGGGAAGACATCATATTTTGTGTTAGGTGCTTGAACCTTATAAAGACTTGGATATGTATACTTTATCAGTTACACTTGATTCGGGGGTGCTTGAGACATGGAGGGAAGACATCAAATTGTGTCAAGTGCTTGAACCTTGGAGTTGATGTGTATGTATATTTGTATGCTTCTCATAAGTGGAAAGCATTTTTGTTTGCTTGAGAACTGAACGTAAATGTTCAATTTCCTCTTCCTTGACTGTCTCTGAAAAATTTTGTTCATTCATTCATTAATCCAAAAGTTAACTTTTCCAGTTAATTTTGGTTATGCATTGTAGCAGTGTAGCTTTCTCTATACTTCCACCATATGTAGAAATTGCTGCTTGACATTCCTGGAATTTCACCATTTATACAGCGAGTTCATTATACAGCTGGTTCAAGGCTTGGTCCTAATTAAATGGTTGGCAAGAAAACAAATGTTAAACATTTACTTCCAAGTACTTGGCTATGTGCTATTGATTTGCTACAAATTTTGAATGGCTTTGGATTATCCTTAAGTGAGAGAACAACAAAAAGGGTCCTATGAGATCATTTGTGCGTTTGAGTTAGATTTCACATCAGGGGATGGTCCATACTCCATATGCATGCATGGTGAACAATTATATCGTTCATATGACCATCCAAATGGGAAGGGACCTTGCCATTTGAATCCCAACTTGTAAAATTTAAACCCATGCATGTCACTTTTGTTTATACTGTCTTATAGTGGACCCAGAAGATGGGTTTTTGAAAAGCAAATTGGTTGGATCGATAGCAGGCTGTGTGCGGGGGAGGTGGTTTTTGGTCCCAGACTGATTTTGCAGGTGGTGCAGCACGAATCAATCACACAAAAAGTGGGTGGAAATGCTTCAAGTGGTGTAGAAATTGAATACGTGTTTGGCTTTGAATTTTGATAGCTCATTCATTTTTTTCACAGGACATATGAATATTTTAATTTTTTTGGTTCTATAAAAGCTTTTTACATATTCGAATTTGGAATTGGTTTTGAATCTAATAGGTGTTTGACCTACTGTTCTGTTCTTTTCGTTTTTCATTTCCCTTTGGTAATTCAAATGTTCATAGCTCATAGAAATGTGTTCTTTGGTTTAAATTCTTTGCAAGTTTGCAATATTTCTTTGTCTGGAGTCTGGACTCACTTTCCCTCGACTTTAGTGATCTATAAGCATTATTCTTAAAAAAATTTGTTTTTGTTTTTGTTTTTCCTTTTATTCTTCAACTCATCATTAATTAGTACATCCCAAAATAAACATAACAGGGTGGGGATAAAGGAGAATATGAAGGTAGTGACATAAAATTAGATTCCACACTTAATTGTCTGAGCTGCTGAATCTCTAGTATGCTTGGCCGAAAGAGATAGAGAGGAATAGGAATAAAACCGTTTCCATACAGCTTTTAGGCCGTCCATGGGTGCAAAGTAGTGGCTAGTTGGATTGACCTGAAGTGCCTAACTTTAAGATAAGGTTTAAAATTCTTGTAAAAGGGAAAAAGAAGTTTAAATTTAGGTATGTGACGTATGTCAGTTAATTGGTGTTATTCATATTAAGGTACACTGGATTTGAATTTGAGATCATCTTCTAGGTAATGGGTTTTGTAGGGTTTAAGATATCCTTGTCAAAAATAGGGGGATAAACTCTAAATTATTTTAACATATATATACACACACAGACACTATTACAACTATTTAAGAGGCTTCTCCTGTTTGAGATCCTCAATTTTGATGATCAAAATATACTCAAATTTACCATTTCGTAAAGCTTAAATAATAAGGTTATATATGTAAAATTGTTAATTTAAAAACTCCTAAATTCTAGCTCCTACCTAAAACATAGCCTACAAAATAGGACAACTCCCCATTAGTTTTCGAACTCAATATTCAGAAAATTGAATCGCTCCAACTCTCCTATATTCCTTCAATCACTCACTTTTTTTTTTTTTTTTTTTTTTGCGCTTTATCAAGACTTACCCTTTTCTTTTTAATTTTCGATTTCCCTTGCTCTCTATTCTCACTACATTTAATTTAAAAAAAAATCACCTCAAATGCATAATATGATTAAACATACAATTAAATCTCAAATAGAAAATTAAAAGGCTACACCCAATGAGGCTAGTATATATGTGTGTGTGTGTGTGTGTGTTTATTATATACAAACATTACGTTGCTCTAAGCCACATCGCATTTTTGGTTAATGACTTTATATGATTTGAGATGTTTATCCCACATTGGTTGTGTGTGTTTAGTGTCCGCTATTTATAACTCCAGTCTACAACTTCAAAAGTTGGGTCATTTTGTAGTTATACTCTGGTTATGTATTGTGTTATAAATTCAATTTAAAATACCAATATTAATATTTACTCAAAAAAAAATTATATGATTTGAATTAGAAAGCTCTTGAAAGAATGGAATTTAATTTTAAAATTTTGAAAGTGTGTGACATCAGTGGGTGGTGGCAGTGACAATGGTGACAGTGTCGTAAAGATGATATATTAAACTCACACCCAAATCCACACATAATTCTATAACTTGCTTAAGTGTTTAATTTGTGATTGATTTACAATAATTTACATAATCGGTTTTTAGTGTAAACGGGGATTGAACTTCAGATGTTTTACTCAACTATCAGAGACTTTATCAGTTGAGCTAACTGAAATTCACAATAAAATACCTAACCTAAAGATTTATAAATAAATAAGTATTTATTCTATCTAATCGTAGCACAATATATTTCGGAATTATTTAATAATATTACCAGAAATCGTAATTTGAATGGGCACGAAAAACATGTTTGTCACACAAGTGTACGGCATATTTCCTTCCTTTACGAAAGGTCAATAACCAGCAAAGTAATTATTCTCTTTTTCTTTAGATAATAGAGTATTTTACTTCTCCACCACCTTTTTTTATTTTTATTTTTAGGGAACATTGTTGAAGACAACTTGTAGATCTATATATTCCGTAACAAGACAAGGGTGGCTGTCTTATTTGCTTTATCGCGACCAAATGAAGAAGGCATCGCACACAAAGATGAAAAGAGGAAAAGTATTTTTCTTTTATTCTGGAAAAAAAAAAAAAAAAAGTGAAAGGAGATTGGATTCCACAATGCAACTTAAGTGGAAACCAACGACGAAGAACTAGTTCTTTACTTGTTCTAATATTTACCCACTTTTATTCCATGACCTAGCACAATTGCCTGAAGATTACACCCCACCAAGGAAAACTTATTTGTTTAAATATTTCAATTTTTTTATTCGTTAAAAAACTCGTTCATAAAAGGATTTGAGTAATAGCCACCTGCGGCTCTAGAATCATTTTTAGAGGGGTTAATAAGAATTAAGAAATATAATTTTAAAAAATTCTAAACAGAAGAGAACTTGAATATATCAACATCACTTAAAAAAAATTAAAAAATATTCGAATACATGAAGTTTTACAATTGCTTTTTACGAGATTTCATATTCTAAAATTGTTGCTTGATATCTTTATTATCATTTATATGAGCTAATCTCTTTCAATGAACACAATCAATCAATCAATCAATTATTCATCCACTGATCTTCCACATGATTGATTTATTTTGAATTTGTTATGATTTAAATGAATTTTTTTCTAAGGTTTAAGATTAGCAAATTAATATTTACTTTTGTTGTTGGACTTATTATAATTATTATTATATCCCAAAATTTAGATCAAATTAGTTTGTTGTTGGGTTTTTTTTTTTTTTTTTCCTTCCTTTTTGTGCGGGTTTATAAAGGCCAAGATATTGCTAAGGTAGGGCTGTCCACGGGTCGGGTCGGTTTCCAACCCAACCCAGACTCGACCCGCCGGCGGCAAGTGGAGGGCGGAGTAACCTGAAACTGATTGCCGGAAAAATCGGTCGGTTCGGTTTCGGGTGATGGTGAATGTCGATCGGGTCGAATCGGTTGCCAAAATTAAAAAGGAGTCGAAATCTGCAAAAAAATCGTTGCCAAAATCTGAAATTTTCGCCAAAAACTGGAAAATCCCGCCGGAAACTTCAAAAAACTTGCCAAGAATTGGAAAAATATCGCTGGAACCTGGAGAACATTGCCGAAAACTGGATTTTTTTCCTGAAATCTGCATTTTTTTCACTAGAAATTGTTGAAATTTGGCCAGATCTAGCTAAATCCCACCAGATCTAGCCGTATCTGGTCGAGATCTCGCCGGATCTGGCTTGTTTTTGCTGGATTTGGCAGGATTTTTTTATAGCTTCGGTCGAGTCGGGTTGCTCGGGTTTTGGAGATGCAAACCCGCCACTCGACCCGCCTTCGTTGGTTTTTGAGAACGGTAACCCGCTGCCGACCACTGGACCTTCGGTTCAGGTCGGAATTGGGTCAACGTCGGGCGGTTTGGCCAGGTTGTCGGGCGGCGAGCGGGTCTGGACAGCCCTATGCTAAGGAATCATATTCAAGCTTATTATAGTTAGACTTAAAAAAAATTAGGTCAAAGTGTTCAAAATTTTATTTTAGGGGAGAAAAAAAATTATAGGGCTTCAAATAGGGCGCTATCTCCTGTAATTGCTCAATGATAATAACATCGTTTGTAATATTTCATGTTTTGCGGTTTGAATCTTATATCTCCCTCACCCACTATCTACCTTATTTTAAATAACTTAAAAATCCATAAAAAGTACTTATGTGCTTGACTCAAGTTATACTAAATATGGAAGTTACACAATCTAATAATTTTATATTAAATTAACTTTATTTAATTCAATCCAATTTTTTAGCTATTTTTTATGCTAATCATTTAGATCGAATTGCTTATTATTCAATCCATAAAAATTCATAATATATTAAATAATAAACTCTAAAATTTTAAATCATATAACTTAAATGTAAAACTTCTTTATTTATATATATATACACACACATATATACATATATATTCACTTTTGAAGTACTTTTTTATTCTTTCTCTCTCCTTCCTAGCTTATTTCTTATGGTTGGAATGACTTGTGCTAATAATCTGAACATATGCTCTTTTTATGCAGCTAAGGCACCTTCATGTAATCACATTCACTCGATTCCTTTACTTTTCAAATGTTTTCCCATTCACTTTACTTGTGGAAGGCAATAGGGTAATCTTTATTACTTCAGCAGGCATATTCTTCGTCTTCCTTATTATATAAAAAGCTCACTAGGGGTTTCATAACTCCTCAACCTCCATTCGCTAGACAAAACTATAAGAAGAAGAAGAAGAAAAGAAGAAAAAGCACAAAGAAACTCACATTAGTTACTACTTGATATATATCCAAATGGCTGCAAGTACAAACAAACCTCATTGGGATTCGGCTGCCACCGTGCAAGCAGAAACAAAGGCAAGTATTATTTTTTATGTTATAAACTTTCACATACTTAACACTCGTATAGATTAACCTACTATTGTAATTATAAGATTATTTAACAAGGATAAAATTTGGGTATAGTTTTTTAAGTGCAGTAACATTAAGTTTTTCAATTAAATTTAAATGTATAAACTATATTATTGTCCTTTCTTAGAACAAATAAATTCAATGTAACTGTGTTTGATTTTAATTAAGGAATATAATGTATTGCACTTAATAAATTTTACCTATTAATCAAATATGTGTGCATGTGCGTGTTAGAATATTCTTGTTACGTACTTATATTTATTATAACTTTTTATGATTTTTTGCAATTCAATAACTTATTGTTGGATGAGTATTCAAAAAAATTCATCATTAGATTATATTGTCTCTTCGTACTCTTATGTTTACAATACATCAAGATAATTAAAGAATTTAAACAATCTTATCTATGTTTGAATTTAAAGTTTTTTTTTCTTTCCAAAATTATATAAAAATATGCCATTTTATAGATTGGATAGTAAATCATATCAAATTAATATAAAATTTAGCCATGATGTTAAATTTCTTTTTAATATGATAAATACTGAATGCAAATGGTAAATCAATGTTTATATTAATTACAACATAATAAATATTACCTTTTCCTCCATTTACGAAATGAGAAATGATATGTCCATAATATTTTCACAACATTTTTACAGCAAATCTTAAATAGCAGGTTGTTATTGTTAGGACTAAAAAGTAATCTTAGTGTTAGGTTTAAATTCGAACCAATAACAACTAACCACCTGTGATTTGTTGTGAAAATATTGTAAAAATGTTGTAGACGTAACATCTTTCTTACGAAATACTTCACCATATAAATATAAGTAAATATACATGACTTTACTTCCCTAATTTAAGTGAAATTTAAAACTTGTTTACCTTCTTTATATATATATAATTGACAGGGTGGGGCTATTTGATCACAATTGCAAGCTTCCTTTTCTTTTACTCCTTTATTTAAAGACAATTGTGCATTTTTTTTACAAGATAGAAATTATACTCTAGCCTAATCTTAAATGTATATGTGTGTAAAACCTCCTTCCTGAAGATTTGAACCTTGATTTTTACCCCCCACATCTCACAAACACTTATATTTGTGCCTTTAATACTTGATAACAAATCATATAATAAATGTGCTCTACATGTTGTGGTTGAATTAAATAAATACCTTCTCCTGTTTTCTTTATGTATGTAGACAGTCCTTTTGCTCTTTTTCGTTTTACATATTTAAGAATTTGTATCCTGATTAACCCAAGCTATTATATTTATGGCCTTTGTTAAATGTTTACAACAACTGTACAACATGATATATATGTTTGTATTTTTGTACATGTATGCTTTTAAATGTTCAAGATTTTAATTTATATGTTTTACTAAGACAGTGTTTTTACACATACAGACCGAAGAAAATGCCATTGTGACGAGATATCCTCCAAAAAAACTCAATATCATATGGGGCAATGACAGTCGATACTGGCGCTTACCAACAGAGTAAGATTTAAAATTTTATACGCATGCATGTATCATTTTTTTTTTCCCCTTTCCTTACTAACAGCACTCATGTTTAGTTTAGTGTCAATATTTGTACACACATAAGAATGAGGCTTTTGTTTTGAAGTTAAGCACTTGGGTTCAAATCTAAATATAGTGCTTATAAGAAAAGGTAGAACAAAGTAAAAGAAAGCTCGTGCTTTTGCTTTAACATTATTTATTATTGTCACGAGTCACAACCTAGGAAATTCCAAGTCGAAATACAATTAGGGTTTCTTATGACTGTTTATATGTTCTTGTTCTTAATTAGTTTGATCAATCTAGTAAACATCTGATGTATAATTTGGTGCATGTGTACACATACAAAATATATGGTTATCCAATTCAATCCCCATGCATAATAAGAAGTATGACAGTTATATCAATGCATTTAATTAATTAATATATCTTTTCTGGTATTGTTTTGTTTTGTAGACTTAATGGTAGACCTGCAGAATTGATACAAGTGTCTTGGCTGGAGGTAACTGGTACATACGAAGGAGGAAAAGGCAAGACGTATGAAATAGGGTTTGAAGTATCATTGACACCTGATGCATTTGGATGGAATGGATGCCATGTTTACGTGATGGCCAAGGTAGGAAAAAGGGGAAAATACTCTTGGAAAAGATCATCATTGGAGAATCCCAAGTCAGGGAACTTTCAGATTCCTCTTGAAACTCTTAGTATCAAAGTTGATGATAATCCCAATAATACTGACAACAAGATCTATTTCGGTATGTATGAAGTCTGGAGTGGGAAATGGAAAGGAGGTCTCAAAATTTACAACGCAGTCATCAAAGAAATTACTGCTGCAACTCCCTCTGCAACTTCTTAAAGCTGATAAAACATATAGACTCTATTTATCGTTTGTGGTTTGTATTTCACTTATTAGAGTAAGTAAAGCACGAATGAGTTTCGAAATTAAATAAAGAGTGATAATCAGTATTTAAGCCCCAATCATAGACAGTTCCTACAATATTATGTGGGAAATAATCCAATAAGATTGCTATTAATATGTGTACACGTACATGCATTTGTGCTTTATGAAATAAATGAATGATTTGTAATTTTGGAGCAGAACATATATAAATCAATATTTCTGAACTTCAGCGTTTATGTATAATTAAGGGAGTCTTCCCTTTACATAATTCTAGATTGGCTATGTTACATAATGAGCACAAAGAAGCACAATAATATATCAAGAGCTTTATAACTTAATTGGTTAATACTTTTGAGAGTTTGTGAATGAAATATCTAAAATTTAAATCCTCCCTCCCCGTTTTGTAACTATCGAATTATATATTTATAATGTTTTTTTGAGAATGAATTATACATTTATAATTGATTTCCTTTATGTATTTTTTTTAATATTATAAGTAGTAATCAATTATTATACATCTCACACTTCAAACTTCATAGAAAATAAAAAACAGAAGGAAATTTTTTTTCCTATTTTATGCTTCAAGATCTATAAATAGAAAATAAGAATGGGAGAAGAAAGAAAAATAAGGATGTAAGAGTATGATTTTCAAAAAAAATTAAAATAAAATAAATAATAAATAATAAAATAAAAGAAGAAGGAAGAAAGAGTATTAATTTATTATAAAAAAAATGTAGCACTATTTTCTTTCAGGAGTGATAAAAAAATTGATCATATATAGATGCCAAATTTTATTACTTAATAATTAATTCTTCTTCATAATAGTTTGTGTAAATAAATAAATTATGGGACGATTACATACACAAATTCTATCTTTTGATATTAATTTTAAATTATATTTTAAAATGTCAAAGTGCAAAGATGTTCTTGATGTAGTTTTAAAGTTATTATTAAAATTTGAACATTTTACAAATATATATTAACCAAAATAACATAAATTATGTAAGTTTTACTTGGGTTCTGTCTAGCTACCAAAAATCCTTCTGAATCTTAAGTAAAATTCTAAACACATTAAAAAGAACTTGGAAAACACATTTTCATCATTTGTAAAAAAAGGTAATACGTAAACACAATATAACCAATATGTTATCTCCTTTTTTAGGTGTTTCTGTATTAAAATATCACATAATAATATTCACAATGGTTGGCCTTTTATTTTCCCAATATATTGACTCATGTAGTATGCGTTTGGATACTGCTTGTGGGGGCATAATGGTCAAAATACGCTTTTGGACCTTGGGCCTAATTTAGAGGTATTAATCTGTCCGAGCAGAGCCTTAAAGTTCACGAACAAGCTCTTGTTAGAAAGGTTGATGGGGTTGTCCAAGGAGGGGCATCTCTTCGGCCAAGTCAAGTGAAGATCGTACGACACGTCATGGTGATTGGAAGAGAATTTTGGAAGGTCTGCTAGGTGAAGATATGTTCTATACAGCTATAGAGAGGGAGAACAAATGAGAAATATCTGGGAAAAACTGCTACCACCGCATTAAAGACTCTGCACCTACCCTTCTGGTCGCATTAATGGGGAAATGACATCTGAACAGTATAGATCAGCCTTACAGCTGTTGTTTGAAAACTTCCAGAGGGTGGCAGATGGGACAAGTATTTGGATCATTGATTTGATCCATACGTGAAAGATGGAGGAAAGAATGAGGATGATATAAAGGGAAGAGAGAGAGATTCTAAAAAAAAGAAGGAAGAAAGAAAGTACTGTACACATCATCTTCAATTTTAATTTATTGTTTGGAGAAGGAAATGCAATACAAGTTATCCTCGGCTTACGTCCAAGGAGAATTTCTGTTATTTTTTCTATTAATTGTATAAATAGTGGTAATCTAGCCCACCATATTTGTGGTCCAATATCCATATAACCTAGGTTTTAAGTCCACGCTAGCTCTACAAATTTGATTGTATAAGGCTTTTTGGGCCTGAACCCATCACGCGGTTGGGTCCGTGTACAAATTGTGCACTGACACTGCTTATTTTACTGAAAACTAAAAATAAAAAATATATTTTTTTCAATTACTATTCATCAATGAAAATACTGTGCATTTGCCTTGATGTACTGTTCATGTCCCATGAACAGTGCACCAGACACTAGAATAAAAAATAAAAATAAAAAAGCCAAAAACGCATCTGCGTGAAAATGTACACGCAATCCAAATGAAGCTGTAGTGTGTGTATGTATGTGAGAAAGAAAGTTATAAATTTATTCCTCTTACTAATTAATTAGTAAGGCCCATTTATCAATATTATTACGTGAAACCCGATCATAATAAACTTGCCAAAAAAAATCAGTTGTGATGGCTTGGAATACCTATACGACAAACAAATCTTGATCTATCCAAGTATATATATTGGATGAGTTCAAGTAAAAAATGGCATAAGAGCTTTCTATATAAGTTTGTTTTGGATAAAAAGAGAGAGCTAGAAAATAAGAGATTTGAACTAATCATTGCTTTATGAGACATACCTGCACAGTCAAATATGGTAGCTTAGATCCTACATGTTCTATCCCAAAAAAAGAAAAAAAAAAAAGGGCTTAGGGTCTACGTGACACACGTTTTAGACTGTGAACAAGAATCACGTTGCTAAGGAAAGAGAAATTTGGGTAGGACACAACTCTCAGTAATATTCGATCGGGTGTGTTTGCTACTTCGCTTTACACTTCTTTTTTAAAGTACGAAAGAAACAATTATTCCCAGCAATATCGTACCAGTCACATGATAATATAGATATACATTGATAGTGTCGGAGAAGGTAAGAATAGTATATATCCTACTATCTTATCTACTTCCTAAACCCTTATACTACTTTCTACATGAACCATGTTTATGTCAGATCTAGCTAACTAACATTTGGAAAGAGCTCATAATGCTCATGCAAAGCACAACTGTTCAAAAGAGTTTTGGAGATCACTAGCAAAAACAAATCCTTATAGAAACGTAAATTAATTAATATATAGCTAATAGCTTGCCTAAGTATAAAAATAATGAACCTCTACCTCCTTTTGATTATTTTTTGAGTAATTAATTAGAAGAGAAAAAAAAGTTGATGACATTCATTAAACATAATTAATTACATAAATATATCCATTTCTTCGTGTACATTTTATTGTATACCGTCTGCCTCTGCTAAGCTAGCTAGGACAAAAGACAATATATACTAGGGACAATTATTAGTCTATATTGTGCTATCAATATAAAATTTACATTATAGACTAAACAAATGTGTACAATATTATATAAATTTGTAAAAAAATGTACAATATTGTACACATATTTACATAAAATTAAGTGTAACATTATACACATTTGTTTATTCTACCATGTAAATCCTATATTAATAAATATAAACGAATAATTTTCTTATACTCAAGATTCCCTATAATAATAATAATATAATTCTTATAAAAAAAAATAATAATAATATAATTATTGTTTTTGTTTCGTGTACTTGGTGTTAAAAAATATTCACTTTAGAGATAGACAGTCCTTTACGATTCCAATATTCTTGCCTAGCTTTTGAGAAAAGATTGAAACGTGTAGTATATATAAGAGGAAAAGTTTAAAAGAAGAAGAAAGCTCAAGGAATATTTACGTTGCTTTCATTGAATGCTTATTGTAAATCATTACACGTAACTGTGACACATTGAGGATAGTGGATACGTAGTAGTGAAGTACCAATTTACGCCATTAATGGCTTCACAATATTGCATGCATTTTTATATATGTACATTCAGTTTCTTCTTCATATATATATATAGTTGATAACAATCTGAATCTATTTGTGAAACCCAAATATATATAGCTTACAGCTAAAGTTAAGATGGAGTACTCTCATGAACATAGAGATGGTCACTCTAACCCGCACCGAAAAGCTGTGAGTATATATACGAACACTCTCTTAGATTCTTATATATATTCATGATCATCTTCAAACAATACATTAGGAACTCTAATTGGTTTATATTACATTTGCGCTCTCAATTCTTAGATTTTTGTATAGTAATGTCATTAATTATGTTTTTTTTTTTTTTTTAACTTGGATTTGAAGGAGGATACAGTTAATTAATTATTTTTCCACAGGAATCCTCTCGTGTAGAAGTCTACCCAAAACATCAAGGATCGTTTAAAGTCCCTATCAATGCTCTAAACATCATATGGGGAAATGATCCCCGTTTTTGGCAACTGATTAGTCTTTCAGAAGAGGAAACTCAGTAAGAAATTCAATATAATTCTTTGAATACTTGTTCATTGTTTTGAAATAATGGTTTTTAATGGATCCAACTTCGCTATTTATGGTATTTGTTATATAGGTTTTGATATATAGATGCATTGGCAGATCCTAGTGTCAAAACATATCAGATTCAAGTTGTATCATTAGAATTGTATTAGAGTCAAGTCTAATTCAAAAAATGTTAAAAAACAACCAAATTATGTAATCTGCTCAAAAATAATGAGTTGATAATCTTTTATTTATGTCTTTAATTACACCATAATGAACATTTTTTAATGAAACTTGTTTCATTGTAAAATTTTCTTTCTGTATTTCTTTATCTTTGTTCTCTTTTAATGGTACCTTGGATTCCCAGGTTGACAGGGTTCAAAGATGGTGCAGTGCTCCTCCAAGTGAACTGGATTGAGGTCACAGGGAAAGTACCTTCTTCCAATTTCTCCAAGGAAGCTCCGGCTTCAAAGTATGAAATATACTATATTGTAAAGTTCAAGGTGGATGCTTTTGGGTGGCATTCTGTTCCAATCAAATTCAAGGTGAGAATCAATGGAGAAGAGACTGTGAAGAGCATGAACCTCGAGTCTTACCGGGAGAAAAATGACGTGTGGCATGAGATTCCCGGCGGCGAATTCTCAGTTGTCAAGGAGAGTTCTGCTGGGAATGTGGAGTTTGGTATGTTTGAAGTTGAGAGTGACTGGTGGAAAGGAGGCATGGTTCTTGCAGGAATCAAAATTAAGCCAAAAGTAAATCATTAAGAAGGGCAGAAGGCCTTAATTTGTTGTGGGGTTTTGAGGTTAAGACTTTGTATAAGTTTTGTTATGTTCCATCGTTTAATATTTATACATAGGTAAACGCATGCTTTAGTTATATTGTATTAGAAAATGTACTAGGAGAAAATAAATCAAATGTTTGTTTGCAAAAGAAGTAACTTGTATTTTATTCGCCTAGCCATTCGGTTCATCTCTCAAGTATGTTAAATATTTGACCCCACTACTTTTAAGCATGTATGTTTCAAATAAACTATTAAACGGTGAATTTAGTCATTATTCTAATAGTGTAATACATAAAGGTGGAATTTGGCAATATTAGCAACAATTTGAATCTACTACGATATTCACTAGTACTTCAAACAAAATTGAAATCATGCACCACAAAGATTGGTTTGCATATCCTGTAATGTTTGAATTGACTAGAGGAAGTCAATTAAATATACAGTTTTGCCTTTTGTTCTGACCAAATAATATAAATCAAATGGTTTTAATGAAAGGGTATTAGGATTAGGGTAGTAAAGAAGAAAGTGTGTTTCTTTGGTTGTGCCATTATACATAGTGTTATGGATGACTTCATGGTGTACCAAAGACAATGGTAGGAGAAAATATTGCTAATTAATGTTTGTTTGTATTAAGTATTCTCTCGCATTTTATCCACCCTAGCTAGGGTTTGGCACGGGTGCAATACGATATGCATAACAGGATGGAGGGGATATGCATAACAGAACAGAGGAGAGATTTCTTTCATTTAAAAAATAATAATAATAATAATAAAGTGTTGTAAAAATACATGCAATTTCTTAGTGATCATTGTTAGATATATGTGTGCTTACACAATTTCTATGTAATTCATCAAACAAATATATGTTCATGCTACATATGCACATTATTCAAATCAAATACAAATAATGAGAAAATGGTAGTGCAAAATTGTTTATTATAGCCCATTTTCATATCGGTGGCATTTCCCTTAATCCATTTAAAATTACAACTATCAAAAACACGACATAATTTAATATCTCCCAATCATACAAAAATACTTTTAATTCAGTATTATACAAGGGAGTCAATCTCATACCGGATGTTGTACCGGTTTGACCAGTGGAACGATATATTTTGGTACTAGTCAATACCGGTATACCGTTTTGTGTTTACCGTTATTTTTTATATTTATAAATATATATATATATATATATATATTATAATAAATATAAAAGTTTGCCATAAAACATTACTTCAATTCAAAACAAATTATTCATGATTTTAAATTTTAGCATCAATTAAAAGAAAAAAAAAAACATAATATAAAAAATAGAAAGCTTAATTGTTCGTTGCATACTAAGGAAAAAAAAATAATACTAATAAGTTAATGCAAGTAAGTTATTATTTTGCCCTTACAAAAATTCAAAAATTACAAAACTAAAAAAAAAAAAAAAAACTTTTTTTTATGTACCGGCCAGTACGCCTAGTACTAGCCGGTATTGCCCAAAATCAGCCGGTATGGCCGGTACGGTCTGTATTTAAACCGGTAAAAACGTGAGTATTTCGATACCGCTATATATACCAGTACGGTATCGACTACATTAGTATTATAATGTCTTGTAATCCAATACCTAATCTAAATATACAAAAATAAATCAAAACGTGAATAAATTTAAAAATTGACATTAAACCATTTTCTAGAATAACATCATTAATAACATTAAAGAAATTAGAGGACCACCACTCTCCCTTCGTGCGATAGTCACTCTACAAGTATAAATGCTTATGGGGTGTGGAAAGTAAAGATCGGAGTTCAAGTCTTCAGGAGGGAGTTTTACACATATAAACACTTAAATTAAACTAGAGTAAAAATTCTATCTTGTATAAAAATAAAAAAATAAAATTAAAGGAAACTTTGAAGTTATATTGAAGTATGAGAGTGTACAACTATTATAATGGGGGTAAATTTGTAAGTCAATAGATCTATTCTACATGAAATTTCTCCATTTTCTAATATCAGCTATAATTAGAATTTTTATTTTCTCAGATTTCCGTGTTCCAATATTTGTTGTAATTGGTGGTTTGAAGTATTGATCACAACACATCAATCGCGCAGCTATAATACACACACATACATAAACCTTTTTTTATTATTAAATATATATTAACTTTATGAACCTCTCATTCCAATTTACTTACATATTAACATAATAAATAAGTGGCTAGAGGAAACCCAAAATATGGGCCAACTCAAGATATGGTAGCCTAATTGATGGAAGCCTATCTTTTCCTTATATCATAGTGACACAGTTAATCTTCCTATTAAAAAGAAATCCTCTGAACTTTGAAGCTGGACCAAAAGCCAGTAAATAAACTAGCCAAAATTTTATTAACATTGTGAGGGTTCCTTCCACTACCATCTTTCCTAACTACATTGCACTCCTAAGCATACAACAAAGGCTTATTCAGTAGCAACAGGGCATGAAGTGATTTGCTTGACCCAAGCTTTAATAAGTTTTCCCTTCCAATCACAAACAGTCACACCAGCTTTCTTAATTTAGCACCCAAAGATAGGACAGCAACAACCATCTCAATCTAATTTAGCAGGCAAACTTTCAGGCTTATACCACAATGAGAAATCAATTCCTTTGCTCTTCAATTTCTCTGTTGCAGGGCCAATTCTCTCCAAAAGCTGCATTTCAGAAGATTAAAAAATCTAAGCAATTTAAGAATACTAGGCAGACCCAAGTGAAAGTTGCAAGTCAATTATGATATGCAACATTAGATACGCAACTAAAAAATAGTCTTAGATTCTTCACGTTGAATCCCCTCAAAATACGATAAAAAGGTTTTTTTTTTTTTTTTTAAATGAGTAAAATGAATTCTTTAAAAAGAGAGCAACCCAAGGACATGGGAGTCATACAAATGAACACTGGGGGGTGGGGGGAGAGAACCCTACAAATTTAACATCGAAAATTCATATTATAAATCAAATAAACCTGAAGAGGTAATTGTCCTAGCAGTTTGCTCCCATATGTGTAAAGATCACAAGAATAAAACTTCACCTATATTATCATGAGTTCGCGGCCATCAAAAATACACGTTACTTTCTCTCCAAATACTCTACATTGAACTGAGACAAATGAATAGCCCTCCAGATTTTGAACTGGACCTTTTTTCCAAAGAGCCTTTTCCAACAATTTAGCTCTTAAATAGTGAGAGTGCTCAAATAGTTATTAGGGTGTTAAGTGCATTTAACCCTAGTTGTTAGTCAAATCAAGTAAGAGACAATTTCTTGAAACGAGCAACAACAATGGATTTGGTTTTATGTTGTCACTTGTCATTATTAAGTTTCTAGGTTACAAGTCACTTTAGATCTGGCCATAAATAAATCATATGACTGTTTAATTAGTCATGTGATCACTGCAAGACAGATTTAAAATCATCAGATTAGATCATAATTGATGGTTGTAATCATGTCTTTGCTAGGCCAAAATTTTAGCAAATGTTTGTGGCTTTTTCTCTCCATTTCACTTCAGGATTGAGTTTATTTGCTCTTACTGATTTAAAAACTTGAACTAGCTCTTAGATTTCCCTTCTTAAATCATTTTATTCTTTAAGTCATATACGAATTGCATTAATAAAACTTATTCCATGTCAGCACTGAGATAACTAACAAAAAGATGTTGATATTCACTAGATGGTTGTGGGGGAAAAAGGCAGCAATACTAACCTTTTCATGCAGTGCACCATTGGATACTAAAATAGATCTATCAAACACAGAACTTTCCACCATTCATGTGAGTAACTGTGCCACCAGCTTCTTCAACTATCTGCAATAAAAGGCATGAAACAAATTCACCAAATAAGCAAAAGATGAATTTGGAACAATTTGATTCCTTCAAACAAATAATACCTTTGGAGAAGACCTAGAATGAAAATCCCGATGAAGCATACATAATCGATTTGCGTCTACATTTTGGTAAAGCCGCCTTGCCCGACACCCTGTTTGCATGTTGAAATGGGAAATTGTATCTCTTGTCAAGGATCATATAGTAGTACTCAAACAGTGCGCAAACGAGCACACAGAGAATATGGTAGAACTGGTATAATTTCTAAAGAATATTTAAAGCCCAATTATATAAGGAGTCTAAGCTTTGTATAAATTATAGCTCAAGATCAGTTGAAGTCTTAGAGCAGTGGCGGCTCTAGAAATTTTTTCCAGAGTAGTCATTAAAAAACTTAAATTATACAATATTTAATAAAAAAGATAGTTATATCTCATTATCAATATCGCAAGCTATATCTCTTTCAAAATTTTAGTTAAAAAAAAATTTTGGATTTTTCTTTTTATTTGTAAAGGCTCAATATATTGTTAAGAGGATCAAAGTTTGACTACAAACTTATTGTAGCCTAAGACTGCAACTTTTACTAAACAAATAAACATGACCACATATTTTAAAAATCTTACCATTGAACTGTATTTTTTTTATGTTCTTAAAACACATGTCAAGTTTCATGTCAATCGAATGTTATTTACTATTTGATCCATAAACTTATTTTTTGCGTATAATTTTAAACTACAAAAACTTGAAAATTAAGTATTTGATTGATGACATAAGCTATTTATCTTTAATCTTCTTGAAGTTTTGCAAGTATGGAGGATATAAGGGAAAAAAAAATGTAATCTAATTATGGAATTGTTGAAATTCATATCCAATAAAAAAATATTAAGTGGAGTTGTCGCCTTAATCTACAACCAAATTTGTTGTTAAACTTTGTCCAAAGTTTAATTATATTGGACCTAACAAAACTTAGGGTGCTCACACATTTTTTTTAAGGTAAAAAAATCATAAATATTTTAAATTTTATATATAATAATGATTTTTTTTCCAGGCCAGGGTGGTCTTGTGACCACCCTAACTCTAACGTGGAGCCGCCAGTGTCTTACAAAGAAAAAATGAAGTTGAAATAAAGATTTCATTGTCTATGGTTAAATCACCAACCAAAAAGGTAAAAGGATATTATTTGTTGTTTCACCAATTTTATAGTAAGGTAGATCATGCATATCTATCAAAACGTATAGTGAAAATTATACACTACCAAAGCAGCAGCAGCCATATCCCATGGCTTTAGACGAGACTCCCAATACAATTCTGCAATCCCCAAAGCTACATGGCACATGTCAACTGCAGCGGCCCGAGCCTCCTTACACCCTAAACATAAAATTCAGCAAAATGAAACACACACAGAGTAGACAAAGGCATGAATCAAATCACTTGGAAAAAAGATTATAAAAATTAAATTAATAAATAAATAAAAAAAGATGGTACCCGGCTGACATCAGTGAATTGTTTAAATAAATCTAGGTTGGTAGCCCATGGATCATTACGTTCATACCCAAACCCAGTCACCAGAAGGAATCGCTCCACCTTAAAACATGTGGACAAAAGTGAGCATAACTACCCTTAAGAAAATCATTAAGTGTTTTGTCAGTACTAATCAATTTTACCACATGAAGTCAAACAAATTCTGTCATTAACATCTCATTATAAGATCAGAAGCAACATAATGAAAATTGTAGAGGCAAATGGCATAGGAGCACTGCTAAAAAGAGAAAAATTGTCAAGGAATGTAAGGCCCATGCCTCAGCAAGTCCCTTGATCCCGGATGTCACCAGAAAATGGCTGACATAAAATTAACAATAACTATTCAATGCATCACTTTTATCCTGTGTCACACCAGTATCATGCAAATCAGAGAGTATGTGCTTATGTGGCTATAGCCATCTACTTAAATCAAAAAATTACACGTAGATATATTACCATAGATATCCATTAATAAACTTTATATATATATATATATATATAAGTATCCATTAATAAATGATCACTCACCAGATTAGTTTCAATAGATTGAATTTTTTGGCCATTACAAAATGCTCCCCCACCTATCATAATGCAGATCAATTTTCCAACCACTGATATATAATTGACTTAAGAGAATAAAAAGAAGCAAAATGTAGAATGTCAGAGTTTCTTACCAGCAGTTGCAGAAAATATGCGGATGTGCCAACACATGGGGCCCCCAACAAACTCTACCTGAAATTAATACCCACATTAACCTTCCCTTTCATTTCAATAATTAAGCAAAAAGTATATTGCAGCTTGTCTTCTACAAATAATAAAGGCTTAATACTATTGCCTCTCTTTTTTCCCCCTCCTGTAAATCCTACGCAAATGAAGATTTTGAAGACAGAAGGTCCTTTCATGATTAAACCTTCCTCATCTGCTGGTGCTTTATAACTATGATTCAATTTCTCATGAAAATACATTCACTAGTATGGATGCATACTATTTCTCATGCAATCTTAATTTTTATTAAACTAGTCCACCATTGATTCGCTACAGTAGATGCCATAATACGAAACAAGAGAAATTTGCTTTGCTTGTAATCTGGTCACTGTTCATCGTTAAAATGATGATCACCACTTTCATTGCAATCTCAGCTTTATTCATAATTTTTAGGACTGGGAGATAGAGGGACTAAATTCTCTCATGAAACTGCTATACTTTCATATTAATTTTGTTGGTGGACCAGGTCGTATGAGATGGAGAACTAGTAATGGCAAGTTTAGTGTTTGACTGTATTATGAATGACCAAGAGATACCAAGGGACTTCATCCTCAATTAATCTGAAAGCTCATCCATAACCAACACAAATAGATATGGACTCAATGTTAATCCTTGATGTAAACGAATTGTGATAAGAAACTCACTTGTGATGCCTCCACTTGTTCTTACACCAGTTACAGTTTTTTTTTTTTTTGATATGTAAATAAAGATTTTATTGAGGAGAAGACTACTTGATAACAATGCTTTCAACTGTGACCCTGAATATACTTTAGAGAAACTCCTTTATTTTCTATAACATATAACTTTGACACTTTATTGCATGATATTATTCTAACAAATTGCAAAGAGCCTTGTAACTTGACTAGTTGACATTTCTTGGTATTTCTAACAAGAGATCTTGTTATGATCTTAGTGTCCCACATTGGTTAAGTTTACCATGTGTTTATAAGCTCTTGGACACCCTCTCCTTGTAAACCGGTTTTTAAGGGTGAGTTCTACCCATGGGTTTGTAACATTTGATATCAGAACCAACCATCACCCCGATTAATCGGGTGTAGCTAATTAAGTATGCGATCAAATGAGTTACGGCTTTGTGGTCGAATCCCGAAAGGGGCGACCTAGAGGCTGGATTAGAATTACCGATAGTTGAGTGGAGCCACCAAAAAGAGAAAGGGCTACCAACGGGTCAGTGTCGCTAGAGTGAGCCGTCGCGGACGACGACTGTGGAGCGTGGTGGTATGTTATGATCCTAGTGTCCCACATTGGTTAAGCTTACAATGTATTTATAAGCTCTTAGGCACCCTTTCCTTGTAAGCCAGTTTTCAAGGGTGAGTTCTACCCATGGGTTTGTAACAGATCTAGGGTTCAAATCTCCACATCCCCAACAGGCTTCTATGCATCTTCATCCCTAACTTCTCAAAATTCCCTGGCAAACTCTACCAAAGATTTCCTTTAGGCCAGTGAAGTATCACTAGGAAAAGTCTAGGATCATTCTATCATGTGGGATCCTGTTTTTTTTTTTTTGATAAGTAAGAATTATATATATACGAACGGCTACTCTATGCCTGAAAAACAGAGAGCAATCCAGAAAATACAAGAAGAAAAAACAAAGAGAAACAAGAGAGTAAACCAAACAACAAAGAAATTACAAAAGGAAAAGGGAGCAGAGAAAAGAAGGGAGGGAATCACTAGACGTGAGTCCCCACGCCCGAGACCAATCAAAAAGAGATCCACTAAAAGAAGCAAGCAACTGATCACTAGAGCAATCCAAATCCTCAAAAGTCCTCCGATTCCACTCCTTCCAAATACACCAAAGGATGCACAACGGGACTAAATTCCAGATCTGAGACGAATGCTTCCCCAGCCAATTCCACCATCCAAAAAGCAAGTCTGGAATCGATCTAGGCATCACCCAAGCCAGGCCGAAAGTTATGAACACAAACCAAGGGATGCCTTTAAGACAATTGTTAATAAACCAACATCATTTGTATAGGAAATATAAAAAGCCGTCAAAAAAATTAATTACTTTTTCTTTTCCCATAAAAATTTTCTTAAAATATATCTTAAACAATCCCATGGGGGGCGGCATCCATTAATTATTCCCTATCATGTATTACTTATCAATTTCACTTGATATTGCAAGCCTTGGGGAATAAACATTTTATTCTAATAGCATCAGCAAACAGAGATACTCGTTAATGAATTTGCAGCCAATAATCTGATATGAAGTCATGCAAATAACAAATCATAAACAATTTAAATTATGCGATCAATGCCACAGCAGCTGCAGCAGGATTCCCTCGAAACAAAACTCCAACATAAACTGCAAAGATAGGATAACCATGTGCAAAGTTTGTTGTTCCATCTATAAGGATATAAGACATCAGCTAACCTATATAGTGAAAGCAGCTTACTTCTGCAAACGGTAACTGAACATATAAAGAAAACTAAAGGTCAAGCACATATAAGACACTAAGTAATACATATGAATAGGTGGAGTACATATGACAGAGTCCATAATGACAGAATCAGTCCTGCAGATAAGTCATTTCAAGATGTAACTCCTACCTTCCACTTTACTCATATAATTAAATAAAAAACAAGTCAAATAAAAGCTCCAATTTGCTTTCATTTACATATGTTTAATAAAATTCTGCACTTTGGTGCTCCTATTTTATGTAATTAAGCCCAGAGAGTCCATAGTGCTATCCACAAAGTTTAACATCATTGGAGCTCCCACTGCCCTCTATTAATTTAACTGGATCTAATGCAGAATTTGAGCTGCAGGGTAGCAAGTGATGCAACGAGTGAGAAGACAATGTCATTTTAACTTTGTTTTGTTTAATTTCAGAAGTCAATTTTTTTTTTTTTTTTTTACTATTGGTTTAGTTAAGTTATAAGTACTGTATTTAATTTCTTTGAGTCAAGGATATTTTTGTGATTCAATAATTTGGCTTGACCTAGGACAATTAGGATTAGGGTTTAGATAAGCATGCCATTGTACTTGTATGAATTTATGAAGATAGGTTAATGATGAATTTTAGTTTAATTGGAATTTTTCGAATGGCTTGTAGCTAATTCCTAGGTTTATTTTATTTTCTGTTTTGTTTTTTCTGTAAATTTCTTCAAAAAATAAAATTGCACTACATCAGGTTTGGTATCAAGCTCGTTGTTCGGCATCAGCAAGAGATTGCTATATCCATCCTATTCTTTCTTATCAATCTAGTTTCAGAAGATACAGATTCAAAATTCAAGAAAGTGGTCCATATATATCTACAAAATAACATGTTCCAATATATAGAACCAAATCCTGCAAAGTTTATTTTATTTTAACCTAAAAAGTTGCAGATCAAATTAACATTTAATAACTGGTCAATAAAAATTAGCTTAACTCACTTTAGCCTTGACCCCAATTAAATTGTAATTTGATCTGCAACTTTTTAGGATCAACTACATATCTTCTTTTCAGTCATTCTGAAATCATACTCTTTATCACCTCCCTATGTAACATGTGCTCTTAAGCACTTCTACCTATGTTATATTAGACCCCTTTTACCTCTTTTCACTCCATCTACTTCAATTAAATCACTCTTTCTTATGTTTTTCATGGTGCATTAATCGGTCGCCATTTTTTTTATAAAAATGGTTTTATTAAAAAGAGACTGCTTCATGCACAAAAGGCACAAAGTAGACTAAATAATTACAACAACAAAAAAAAAAAAAAAAAATGCAAAGGACATACAAGACAAAGACTCGAAACACCAGCTTCGTAAAACCCCTAGCTCAAGCCCAAACCGTTTTATGCCTATCTATCATCATTTCCTCAATAGGACCCACCCCTACATTTTCCACACAGAAGAAGAAGAAAAAATCTCACGCACCATGTAACTATTATTCCCAAGAAAAGTGTATAAAAAAAGACAAACCTAAAGGATCAATGCACCAAAGGTAAATAGATGAAGTATCTCCTATAATTCCTCCCTCCTCCCCAAGAATGAAGCGATCATCAAAATTCTTTATAACAACTTCTAAAATATCAGCCTCACTCATTTTATCTGTCCAGCAAGTAAATTTTGTAATCATGTGAAATTTTGTTGGCCAAAATTAATCCTCTATTATGTAAAGGAAAACCGAGCAGATGTAATTCCAAAATCTTAAAACAATAAATCGATGTAAGTAGTTATATATAGAGCATTGAGTCAGAATGGTCAAAAACTTCTAATATCTCAAATAACATATATGGAACATTAAAAACTGACATCTTTAACTTATCAATGAACGTTTGTGTATCACAGAGAGGGAGGGAGGGAGGCAGAGAGAAGGAAAAGGAGATTAACAGAAGGAAATTTTCTCAAAAACATCTCTATACCTTGAAAGGATGTGAATATATTTGTGAAAAAGCAAACTCAAGGTAAGGACAAATACTTGTATCTTACCCCAGCAAGAATTCTTCTCTCAAGAAAACTGACGGAAAGCAATCAAGTTCTTTGTATTTTTCATTGACATTTAACAGGCTTAAAAATAAATCTTTCTGTGTTTTCATGCAAAGAATAATTATCTTAAGATTATGTGATCGTATAATGAGAAGTTATCTGAAACATAAAAACAGACCAATTGCAAGAAAATTACAAAAAGATAAGTTACAAAAAAGGTCCTTACTCAGTCACCAAGTCAGTAAGTCCTATATATGTAATATTTCGAGGCTTATTAACAGCTTCAATCACAACCTGGAAAGAAAAGAAAAGAAAAGACAGACGTGAGCAACCACAGTGAGATAATTGATGAGTTATAGACCACATACTTGTTATAACCCTATAATAAACTGAAACAACTAGTAATCTAGTAAAATACCACGTCATTTGGAGCAAACTAAACGGGATGGACGTTTTCCTCTAGACATTCTTCTACAAAGTCGGTCATACTTCTTCATCTAAAATCAGTTCTCCATGGCCATTTGAAATCAATTTAACTCTAGCATTCTTCATGTTTTTTTTTTTAGGTTATGTGCCTGAAGTATCTATAATTATAAACTTTAGTTTTCAGATCTGTTAAAATTAGTAAGGACTAGCACAAAACAACAACAACCAAGCCATAATCCCAAAGTCTAGGGTCAGCTACGGATCCTTAATAGACTAGTCAAGGTCGGCCACATGAATTCTTTTTCACCTTTCTATTCTATCCAAAGTGATACTCTTTGTTATTTCCTTAATTGACTTTTTTTTTTTTAACTACTTCTGTTAATTCTATTTTTTGTCTTCCTCTACCTTTTCCATTCTCTAAATTCGAATTAACTCACTCTTTCTCATTGGCACATTAATCACTCACCTCTAAACATAATCAAACTTTCTCGAGCGACTGTCTTTTTATCAATAGGGCCACTCCTATGCAAATTTCCTAATTTCAAATCCTATCTTTCCTAATATTTTCACTTATCCATCTTAACATTCTCCTCTCAGCTACTTCTAACCAACTTAGATAGGGCTAGGAAATTTAGTTCTCATTTAGACTCATAGAATACTACTATATTTGCATGGACCCTTTTACAGAAAGACAAGCCCACTCAACCGCAAATGGTAGCTGAATAAAGCCAAATTTTGTAAGCTTTAAGCTTCTTATAGACTGAAACAAGTAAAAAATCTTCCATCACCTAACCAACATAAATCTCTATTGAAACTAGCATTCACAATGAGATCAAATACCAAACATCATGCCCCAAATGGCCAAATCAACTAGATAATCACATGGATAAATTCAAAGATCATTAATGGCACACTTTTCCAATAAATTAAAATAAAATAAAACAATCTGCATTTTAAAACAGGGAAGGGGGAGAAAAATTAAATTACCGTCTAGGTACTTCTTATAACAAAGGAATGTGAGCACAAACTAAGAGGAAGAGATTAAACGTCAGCACCAATCTTAGCAGCAACCTCCACCACTTGAATGAGCTGGCTAGGTGGAATTGGTCCAGCTGATTGGGCACCAATCTTTGGGGTACTGTTTCTGGTTGGGAATTTCAGATAACACAGCCTTAGTGTACTTCTCTTGTGGGGTTGATCCTCAAAAATCGAGTCCCACCCAACCCATGTTGGAATTTTTTGGTGAAATCCTAGTGCAGACACCACATTATAGCACATTTGTGGAGATTATCTCTATCATTTATGTTGTCTTTACTTGCGTTTATCTTTAGTATTGGATTAGTATTTAAGATTGTTTAGGATTATCAGATTAGTATTTAAGATTGTTTAGGATTTGTTTAGGAGAGTTTATCCTTATCATTGTGATTCCTGCAAGCTGTATATAAGGCTGCGTTTGTTTCGGCAGTAAACAGTTTCCGGAAATAATTTTACACCACTGGGCGTGTTTGGTTGTCTTGGAAAATTCAGTCAAACGGAAAATGATTTCCGTTGACTGTAAATCATGCCCCAAAACCCTGTAAAACCATTTCCGTTCTTATTTTCACTTCAAATGATTTCCGGGCTCACAGACTTGCAGAGAGAGAGAGAGAGAGAGAGAGAGAGAGAGAGCGCCAAGCACCGGCGAGTCGCACCCCACCACTGGCTCCAACCCCAGATCGCACCGGTCTCGTCACACCCCAGCACCGGCGAGATCACGCCTTTGCCTTCGCCGATCGCGCCTTCGCCGATCGCGCCTTCGACGATCACGCCTTCGACAATCGCCTCTCTCTCTCTCTCTGTCTTCGTTCTTCTCTGACCGATTTGGCTTTTGTTGATTTGAATGGAGAAAATTTTATGAGTTTTTTTTTTTTTTTTTTGGGGTTTTGTTGTTCTATATCACGAAATAATATTTGTTTGGAAGCTGAGAAAATGTGAGAAAATGTGAGCAACAAATACAAAATGCATTTTCTATAATATTTTCAAGATGACAACCAAACACCTGAAAATATTTTCCAAAGTATTTTTTAAAATGCCACCAAACATCTAAAAATATTTTCCTTTCCCGAAAATATTTTCCTTTCCTGAAAATATTTTCTGGAATTACTTTACTGTTGAAACAAACGCAGCCTAAAACTCCAGATGATTTCTTTTGTATTTTCAGACTATGATTATTATTATTATTATTCAGATTATTTGCAAAGTTTGCATTGTATTTGTTTGGTGGTGAATCCAAACACCTTAGGTGGGAAGCCTAAGGTCTACCGTGGGACTAATCTAGGTGGGAAGCTAGGTTGTCCTGCATCAACTTGGAATGGAAGATGTTGGTTTGGTTGAAATTGTGGTGGAACTGATCTGGGTATTGGAGAAAACCTGAGAGGAATGCTAGTGGAGAAGACCAAGGACCTGAGTCACCTGACCATTTGAATTTGAATGGAAACTGCATTCCAAGTTCCAAGCTTTTGGATGCTCTTTTTAATGCTTACTTCACTCACTTAAATAAAACCATCTCATCGCATTATATTGAATATTTATGTACCTAAGCATAAGCTACAATCTAATGTGTTATATTTATGTACCTTGAGATATTTATGTACCTAGGCATGAGTTACAATCTAATGAGTTATATTTATGTACCTTGAGAAGCATATATATTTGATGGTAGGACATACATTCCAGATCCCTCTGTCCCAATCTGGAATAGCCTTTCAGCAATTCTCTGGCCAACTTCCATGTTTCGATGGATCCTACAAGCACCAAGAAGTGCTTCCAAAATCACTGAATCAGGTTTTACAGGCATGTTTTGAATGAGAGCTTCAGCTTCAGAAATTTGTCCTGCTCTCCCAAGGAGATCAACCATACAAGTATAATGACAAACCAAAGGTGTAATTCCATAATCTTTGCTCATGGAATTAAAATAGGCCCAACCTTTATCCACAAACCCTGCATGGCCACAAGCGCATAGAACCCCAAGAAAACTGATTTCATTGGGAAAAATCCCTGAGGCCTTCATTTGTTCAAAAATCTCAATCACCTCTATTCCTAGTCCATTCTGTGCACAGCCACATAAAACTGCATTCCATGTGACTATGTCTCGGTCAGGCGTCTCTTCAAAGGCACAAAGACCATCCAGACTCCCACACTTAAAATACATTGTTATAAGAGCATTACAAACAGACAAACAAGAATTAATTCCAAGTTTGTATATTAGGGAATGGATTTGTTCCCCAAGCTTGGCTGCACCAAGGCATGCACAAGCACCAAGGAGGCTGGTAATTGTTAGTTGGTTTGGACTCATTCCTCTAGCTAACATTTCAAGGAAAAATTTAAAGGCAACATCTCCTTGACCTGCTTGCTCATAAGCTGAAATAATCGCAGTCCAAGAGACCACATCCCATTTTGGCATCTTTTCAAAAACTTTCAGAGCATCATCCAACATGTAATTCTGCGAAAGCCTAGAAATGAGTGAGTTCCAAGAAACAATATCCCTCACTCTCATTGTACTAAAAACCTGTGAAACGTCTCCCATACTTTTGCACTTTCCATACATGGAGATCAGTCCATTTCCTACAAAAGAATTGAATTGACACCTTGTTTTAATGGTAAGTGAGTGTATCTGTCTACCCGCCTCAACATCTCCGATGTTTGAACAAGCAAAGAGAGCACTAGTAAAACTTGAATGACTTGGAACATTTCCTGATCTATGAAGCTCCGCAAACAACTCTAAAGCTTCTCTACTATGTCCATTCTGTACAAGCCCAGAAATCATGGCAGCCCATGAAGCAGCATTTTGCACAGGGATATGCAAAAATATATCTTTTGCTTCTTCAATCATTCCATTCTGTGCATACGCAGCAACCATAGCATTCCGCATAACCACATTGGGGTTAGGAATCTCATCAAATACATGTCTGGCTTCATATACCATCCCCTTTTGAGCATATGCAGTTATAACAGTCGCTCGTGTAGCAACACCCTTTACTGGATCCCTCTCATAAAATGCAATTGCATTGTCCAAACCATGACATTGTGCAAATGCTGAAATCATTGTGGTCCACGAGTACTCATTCCTTTCTGGCATCATCTCAAAAAACTTAACAGCATAATCCAAATTACCAATCCTGGTATAAGCATCCAAAATCGCAGTCCCCACAACCACATCTCCCTCATACCCTGTCTTGATTGCTAGAGTCCTCAAAGTTTCAACCAACTCTAAATCATTCAACTTCATTACCGCTGATAAGGCCACAACCAACACCGCCTGGTCCGGTCTCTCTCCACTTCTCACCATCATCAAAAACACACCCCACGCTTCTACATACTCACTTATCTCAATGAACCCAGATATCATAACCATATAAGACACCGAATTCCTCTCCCCCATTTCCTCAAACAATTCATATGCCTCCCTTGTCATACCACAATGGCAATAGCCAGTAATCATTGAATTCCATGACACAACATTTCTCTCAGGCATAACATCAAACAATTCTCGAGCACTCCTCAAATCACTATTCTGCACATAGGCACTAATCATAGCGTTCCAAGAAACCACATTCCGCTCAGGCATTGCCTCAAAGAGCACTCGGGCCTCATCGACGAGCCTGAATTTGGAATATCCAGTTAACAAAATAGTCCAAGTTCTCACATTCTTGCCTTGAAATGCATTGAAGAGCGTTTGTGCCTCATGTAAGAGACCATTTTGGGTGTACCCAGAAATCATGGAGTTCCAAGAACCAGGGTCTCGATGAGGCATTGAATCGAACAGGTGGCGTGCCTCGGTGACACGGCCAAGTTTGGAGAGGTCTAGGATGCTTTTGTTGCACTGAAAAAGATGGGTTTTTTGGAGAGGAGAAAGTGTAGAGAAAGAGCGGAAGTGAAAGAAACGACGTATTATCATTGAACATAGTGGGAGTTGTTAGAACCAATGACAAGATCTCGTAGACCAAGTTTCTTCAAAAAGTCCAAAGTACGTTCACTGCAATGGCCTCAATGTCATAGAGGAGCATCCCAAGCAAAGCTGCTATGCATTACCCTTGAGCATCCCAAACAAAAATTTGATGAGCTTATCAAACTAATGAAATTCCAGTACTGCTGACAAGCAACTAGTCCACGACCTAACAAAAATTCTGAAAAAAAAAAAAAAAAAAATCTCATTCAATTGCATATAAAGAACAATGATACTGTCAAAATGCATAACTGAGCACATTTAATATGATTAATTCTCAACATTTTCAATGGATTTAACACATGCAAATCTAACAACTCAAATCTCCAAGTGGCATAGTTAGCAAGAATATATACCGATGGAAATATTCCAAAGTGAAACACAGTATAATTAAAAGAACTAGATAGATAGATAGATAGACACACATATATATATATATATATATATATATATATATATATATATATATATATATATATCGCATTAGTGCTTATCCTTTGCATATATAAATGGTGTTTATCTAGAAGCTACTTAAGCATGTGATTAAGCAACTCATATTCACAGGCATTGCAAATAAGCAACTCATATTCACCAAGAACAAAGAGGCATTTTTTTTTTTTTTGATAAGTAACGAAAAAATATATATATATATTAGAGAAGAACACAGCCCTGTACATAGGAAATGTACTAAAGAGGCAAAAACATCAGGAAACCAAATTATAATGATCAAGCAAAACAAGAAGGGAAAGACAAGAAAAAGATGGTAAAACTAAACACCATTCAAGAAGAGTAAAAAAGAAAAAAGACTTAAATTCAAGAATGGACCGTTCGCGACCCTCAAAGCTTCTAGAATTCCGTTCCCGCCAGATACACCACATCAAACGATGCGGCACCATCCTCCAAATCACTATATTGTGATGACGCCTGAAATTGCAAGCCCAACAATCCAACAAATCCACTACCCTTTGCGGCGTCACCCAACAAATACCAAACAAGCAAAAGACCATACTCTACATCTCATAAGCTATAGGACAGTGAAGGAGGAGATAATCTACAAATTCCCCACACCTTTTGCACATATAACACCACTCAAGAACAACAAAGTGCATTTTTCGAAGATTATCAATAGTAAGAATCTTGCCTAGAGTAGCAGTCCAAGAAAAAAAAGCAACCCGGGGGGGAACCTTTGATTGCCATATCATTTTCCAAGGAAAGGGAGTGGCAGTGGGGGGGAAAGAGTGATAATACCCACTCACACGAAACCACGCCAGCTGGCTAGCTTCCAACAAAGCTTGTCAGAACCTACACCCCGCACCTTTGTGGAATAGATCAAAGCCATAGACGAATCCAATGAGTGTGACTCTTGATCATTCACAAAACGGCGAAATTGTAGGTTCCAAAAAATTCTCCCATTTGCATAGCACATAACCTTAGAGACCGAAGCATCCCTTGTCCTACTAATATTGAATAAATCTGAAAACGCCTCCTTAAGAGGACTATCCCCACACCACACATCAACCCAAAACTTCACACGAGTACCATCACCCACATCATACCAAAGGAACTTGGAAAAATACAGCCAACCACTTCTAATGGACTTCCACATACAAATACCATAAGCCCCGGACACAAATTTTGTACACCAACCACCCCAGTCATTACCATACTTCGCCCCAATGACCCTTCTCCAAAGGGCATCATTCTCCACACCATAACGCCACAACCATTTGGCTAAAAGGGCAGAATTAAACCTTCTCAAGCACCGAATGCCTAGCCCTCCATTCTTCACTGGCCTACAGACCTTCGACCAATTTACTAAATGAAATTTACAATCATCACCAATACCATTCCAAAAAAAATTTCTTTGTAATTCCTCCATTCGCTTGGCCACCTTAACTAGGATAGGAAGGAGAGAAAGAAAATAAGTAGGCAAGCTAGAGAGAGTACTCTTAATAAGGGTAACCTTGCCCCTCTTAGATAAATACAATCTCTTCCATCCAGCTAGCCTTCGCTTCATCTTCTCCAAAATAGGATTCCAAACCGTCTTATCTTTAAAGGTAGCACCCAACGGAAGACCTAAATATTTTAGCAGAAGAGCAGACTCTTTACAGCCCAAAATCTCCACTAGCTCATGCAGATTAGGCACATCTCCAACTAGAACCAACTCAGACTTTCCTAGATTAATTTTTAGCCCTAACACCTCCTCAAATCTAGAAAGAATCCTACGCAGAGCTGTTATATGACTACTGTCAGCATCACAGAAAACAAGAGTATCATCCGCAAACAACAAATGAGACACCGTCATCAAGGAACCATTTGCATTCCACTGAGAAGCCCGAAAACTGTCTAGCCGCCATAGCAGCACCCAACATACGGCTCAACGCCTCCATGACAAGATCAAAGAGAAAAGGGGAAAGCGGATCACTTTGCCTCAGACCTCTAGAACTCCCAAAAAAAGTCAGATGGGCTACCATTGATCAAAATGGAGAATTTAACAGTTGATATACAACACCTAATCCACCTTCTCCACTTGTTGGAAAAACCACATTGTTGCAACAAAAACAAGAGAAACTCCCAATTCACATGGTCGTAAGCTTTCTTGATATCCAGCTTGCACAACACCCCCAAAACCCCTGCCTTCAATCTACTGTCTAAACACTCAGAAGCAATAAGGACAGAATCCAAAATCTGACGACCTTTCAAGAAGGCATTCTGAGATTCTGATAGCTGTAAGGCCAACGGTCGGTCAAAGGTTTGATGATTGTAAAGACAAATTTTCAGACTAGCTCCAATACTAATGGAGAAAGAGATCTGTAAATATTCGAGGCATACCAAGACCTAAAAAGGGGGCAGTAAATCTAAAGGCATGAGATTAAATAACAAAACCATGCCGTAGGTGGACCCATATAAGACTTCCTGAAGGCTCTAATAATGCTGCCTAAAAAAATGAGTCAATATAACTATCAGGGTGGCATTTAGCCATACATTAAAGTTCAGTTTAGATCCTATGAAGGAACAATTGTGGCAGAATATACAAGAACTTTGAGGGAGAGATCCAGCTAATCTTGCACTAGCGCTTAGGTTTGCTATATGTCTTCCTCAAGATAAACATAATGAAATCACCTCCAACCAACTAGATCAAGCTAGATGAATCAAATTTGAAATGCAAGTAAAAAATATAGAATAAGGAAGCTCTACTCATTCTGCAAACATCTATGGAAGAATAAAAGAAAATAAGACAAACCGAATGCTGCCTTCCTAATGAAGCCATCCCAGAACTTTGAAGAAATAATAAGAAACAAAATCTATGAAAAAAAAAAATGTACCTTAAGAGTAAGCTAATTCCTACATGGAGCTTAGCCTCTTTCCTTTACTCACAGAGCGACTAAAGCTATCACAAACAGCAGGAAGTTCTTTGACCAGAACTCCGTTAAGTGATACAAATTGGACCAAAATAACTGATCATTCATATAAAAATTGAATTAATTAAGTAAATAGATAAAAAGTTGTAATTATTTAATTAAATAAATAAAATAAGAGAGGATAGCACCACCAATATGAACAAAGGATACAGATCAATTTGACTCTCTAGATGCAAATTCCTAACGCTTTAAATTATATATACCTGTGTGTACAACAAAAAAGATAACCTTTCTCAGCATCAAAATTCCAATTTTGAGAAAATGGGCTAAAAAATGTTCTACTGTTATTATTATTAATAGGGAAATTACACTTTACTATCCTAAATTATACCCAAAATTACACTTTGCATCCTAAACTTTCAAAATACACGATTAGCACCCTGAACTATAACTTGTGTTACACTTTGCACTCCACTGTTATTTTTGCAGTTATCTTGAATAGCATCACGTGAAAAGACCAAATTGCCCCTCTTCTCAATCCCTTAAAAACAAATGAGAAATTACACTTTACCACCCTAAACTATACTCCCAATTACACTTAAAATATTCTCCCAATTACAATTTGCACCCTAAACTTTGGTTTCCCATCAAAGTAAAGAAAAAAAAAAAACATGTTTATATATCCAAAAAAAAAAAAAACTTTGGTTTCCCAACCAAGATAACAGCAGCATTAACAATGAGATACAAAGTGTAACACGGGTTATAGTTTAGGGTGCTAACCGTGCATTCTGAAAGTTTAAGGTGCAAAGTGTAATTTTGGATATAGTTTAGGGTACAAAATGTAATTTTGAATATAGTTTAGGGTGATAAAGTGTAATTGCCCCTTATTATTATTATGAAACCTCAACCACCCTTTTACACATTCTTGAAATCCTGGCATTTTTTTCTCATTATTAGTTTTATTGTAACCAATGTTAAGTAGTTATGAATACCATTCTAGATCTGTTCCAGTTTGTCCAATGGAAAGAAATAGTTCAGTGCCAGTCTATTTTGGCGTACCATTTGGGATTCCTAATATATATTATTAAATATATATATATATATATATATATATATATATATTCTTATACAACATAAAATTATCAATTCAAAAAGATTTATAACAAGTCATTACTCATTAACATAAGTACATAACAAGCCAACAAAGTCTATCACAGAATATTACACCTCCTCATCATCATTTACAACAACAACAACAACAAAAAAAAAAAATTCAAATTCATCATCGAAAGAAATGCCACAGGAGCTACCAAGACCCATTGGAAAATTAGTCAAGCCATGTTCATTGTTGTTGTCGTTGTCAATAGTTTCAAGGTTCAAAATAATTATGAAATAAAATTCAATCTAATGCAGTATCGAAAATTTAATTTAAGTTTGCTACACTGAATGACTGAACAAACAAACCATACCACTAAATAAAAAATAAAAATAACCCATAGGAACAGTTAATCACTACTCAAAATCTCAGATACCATAAATCACATATCTGAACTCTTAAGTCTTAAACACAAATCATATTGCAAAAATCATTATTTAAAAAAAAAAAAAAAAAATAGAATGATACCTGAGATGCGCGGAAAACCGAAGCAATGGGCTGAGGAAGGCAGCGGCGGCTTCGTCAGAGAAGAGAGGAAAACGAGAGTGAGACTGTGAGAGACAGAGAGCTTAGAGCGCGAGAGGCTCAGACTGAAGTGTAAGAATTAGGCTATGTTTGTTTGGTGAGAAGACTCAAATTAAAATATTTTCTATCAACTCAGTTTTTCACCTCTCAACCATGATAACTCAGTTTTTCACCTCTCAACCACGACAAGGAGCAGGAGGATTTTAAAAATAAAAAAAAAATTCGGGTGAAAAATTTGAGAAATAGAAAAAATAAGTTTAAATAAATTTACTCTTATAATTTTGTTAAAGAATGATACCTTATTAAAATAAAAAAGTGGCAAATAACAACAAAAAAGAGAGCGATCAACTAAATTTATTAAAAAAAATAAAAATCATGTCCTAAAAAATATCACATCTAGTTAAAAAAAACAACAACAACAACAACTATCACACTTAGGCAGTAGAAAAAAAAAAAATTTAAAAAAAAGAGCCACACATTTGCCGAACAGTATAATTCTGAAATAAATTTAAGTGAATGGTACGAGTTCAAAGTTTATTAGTTAGGTGGACTCCTTTTTAGAAATCAAGTTAAACAAAATCGACTTCCAGCCAAAATCGAGTTTAATATACTCGACTTACAACCAAAAATCAGATCTGAGGTGGATAAAAAGGAAAGTCGAGTATAGTAAACTCGATTTTGGCTGAGATTTTGGTTGGAAATCGATTTTGCTGTACTCGATTTCCAAAAAAGAGTCCAACTAACTAATAAACTTTGAACGCATGCCCTCCGCCTAAAATTTTCCCATTATTATACTATTTGGCAAATTTTGCCACACCTTAGGCTAGGCCCTAGAAAATCAAAAGAATAAAAACAAAAAACAACTAGATGAAGTCCATGTGCACATGGGCATTTTTGTCAATCAAGAAAATAATACTTCCTCACTCAGTTTTTTCTTCATTTTGGGGAGAAAATATTTTGGTGGGCCCAAGAAGAAAACACCTGAGGCCCACTATTTATCTTCCTTCTTCCTCACCCAATTAAACACACTCCAAAAAATTTTTCCTTCCCATTCTCTCTCCAAAGTTTTCCATCCACCCTATTTCAACTCTAAACAAACACACCCTTATGGTATGTTTAGTTGGGGTGAAAATAGGGAGAATGAAAAAGAAAGAGAGGAAAATAGGGTGGAAAATGGAATTTTCTCTTATTTGATTCAAGAGAGAAAACAAGAGATAGAAAATGGGATGAAAAATAATCCTTCCAATTTTGGAGGAAAACTAAGGCTGCGTTTGTTTTGGCTGAAAAGCATTTTAGGAAATTATTTTACAGCAAGTTGTGTGTTTGGTAGGCACAGAAAATTGGGTCAACGGAAATTATTTTCCACGTTGACTGTAAAATAATCCTCCCCACCCGTATAATCATTTCCGTTCTTATTTTACCTTTAAATTACAATTTCTAGACTGAAAACAGAGAGAGAGAGAGAGAGAGAGAGAGAGAGAGAGAGAGAGAGAGAGAGAGAGAGAGAGAGAGAGAGAGAGAGAGACCAGCCCAGATCGCACCACGCTCCCAGATCGCACCACCCAGATCGCACCGATCTCGTCGCACCCTAACACCGCGATCTTGCGCCGCCGAGCTTGTGTGTGTTAATAAATTTAGTTTGAAATAGGTAAAGAATTTATAAATATTTATTGAATAGTGAGTTTTGTTGCCCAGGTGAAGAAAATTTAAATATTTGTTGAATGGTGTTTTGCTGCTGAGTGAAGGATGTGTTAAAAACTAGTTGAATTGCTGCCATGTCAATTGTTTGCTGCCAAGTGAAGGATATTTTGCCAAGTTTGCCCAGTCGCCTATGTGAATACTTTTTTTTTTTTTTAATATCTTCCCAGTTTACGAAAAAATGGTCATGTGGATAAAGTTTTTTTTTTTTGTTTTGAAAATGTCTTCCCAATTAACGCATAATCAATTTTTGTTGCCATAAATTTTAAATTATATATAATAATAAAGAAAAGTAATATATATGTATATGTATTTGTGTTTTTTTATTTATTTAATGAGTGTAAATATATCTATTTCTTATATATTATCTAACAATAATATAATAGTCAATTTATATAAACTACATTTTCCATCCTCCCCTTTTTCTCTCCAACCAAACAAAAAAATTTTCCACCCTCTCACTTTTCCATCTCTCCAACCAAACACATATGAAGGAAAACCAAATTTTTTCTATCCTCCCACTAATTTTTCATCCTCCTACTTTTTCATCCTCCCAACCAAACGGATCCTAATTTTCCATCCTTCCACTTTTCCACTCCTCCAACCAAACAAACCCTTAGGGTCCGTTTGGTTGAAAGAATGGAAAAGTGGGAGGATAGAAAATATTTTAGTTTCTCTTATTTGTGTTTGGTTGGGAGAGTAGAAAAGTGGAGGGATGAAAAATTTTTGTGTTTAATTGAAAATAAAGTTTGTATATATTTACCATTATGTCCCTATTAAATAGAACAAAAAGTAACACATTATACTTTAAAAATAATTGTGTATAGATGGACACTTCATTAAAGTAAAAAAAAAAAAAAATTGTATAAAAAATTAACCCAAAACTGTTTTCTAAAAAAAAAGAGGAACAAAAACAAAAACCAACCAAAATTAATGAGAAAATAAACATATGAGCACCAAAAAATTAAGAAAAGAAGAAGAAGAAGAAGAAAGCTAACACGTCAAGGCAAAATCAAAGAAAGAGAAAAAAAAAAAAAAAAAAAAGCCAAGCACGTCAGTATACAGAGGAAAAAAATCAATGGACAAAAAAAAAAAAAAAAAGTCAAGCACGTAAACAGAGAAAGAAAAAATAAAAGGCAAAGTCAAAGAAAAAAAAGTTAAAAAAATGGGCAGTTTTGTCCAAATATTTTTCTCACTTTTTATTTCAATTTTCTCTCTAATTTGGAGAGATTGTATTTTGAAGGGGGAGGAAAGAAAACTTGTGAACCCCACTACTTTTCTCTTCCCCTCTCCCTCTAACCAGACAGTGTAAAATGTCATTTTCCACCTTATTTTCCTCTTCTTATTTTTCATCCTCCCTATTTTCACTCCAACCAAACATACCCTTAGAGAATAAAGGGGGGTAATCAAATGTGAGGAGAAAATATTTCGTCCCGATAATTTTTTATTTTTAACTTTCATTCAAATTCATAAAAATTTATTTGGGTAAAATGGAAAACGCATCATTTATGTTTCACCAAAATTCATTTCAGTTTTCTAACTTTATTTTTGTTCATTTCGGTCTTCTAACTTTCAAGTTTATTCAATTAAAGTTTTCCATTTATATGTGGTTAATTATCCAATTTTTTAAAATTTTCTTCAATTTTTTTAAATTGAAAAAATTCAATTAATGTTTGAAAAATATTCTCCAAATTTTTTTTATCAAAAATTTTAAATAAGGTTGATGGAAAGGCTTTAATTGAGCAAATCTGAAATTTAGAGGACTGGAATACACAAAAACAAAGTTAAAGGACTAAAATAAATTCTGAAAAAACTTAGAGGGTTAGTTTTGTATTTTGGCAAATTTTTTTTATATCTTAAAAAAAGTTTACTCTTTGTGTGAAATTACATTTATGTCCTTATTTCTTTATAGATTAAAATGATAAAAGTATAAATGCATTCAATTTCTTTCATTTCTCTTCTCCTTTACAGTCAAAGATGTGTTTTCTTCCTCTCTTTTTTTTTTTTTTTTTTCCTTTCTCTTTTTTTTTTTAAAAAATATTTTTCTCTTCTCTTCCCTCTAACAAAACATAGCCTTAGAATCTTTTTAGAAGGTAGGGGATAAAATGACGTAGTTTAAGGTTTTCTTAAAAGCCAAAATCTAGAATTGGCCAAAATTTTCATATGATAATTAGATAATATTTGTCATTGTAGTATGCTTGGAGAAATTGTAACAATTTTTAAAATTCATTACATAAGAATTCTATGTAAAATTTTGATTAAATTATATATGTGGGGTACAGAAATTCAATAAAAAGAACATGTCACGTGTCATACCTAAGGCCGAGGAAATCACTGTAGCTCCGAGGAGATCACATCCTCGAATGGTAAGGCCACTTCAGTGGCACGTTATCAGAGGAGGTCACACTGAGGGGAAGAAACTTTAGGGAAATGGTTAGCCCTGAGTGAAGGGATGGAGGCTGCCACCCCATTTAATACTTCCCACCAAACCTCCTGACCGCATTTATGTGGAGAAGACCCCTAAACAGTAATGTCTTAATTGCCGCAACTCACAAAGGGTTTGGGAAGGTGTCTAATGGGACAAGTACTCAAATAGTAGCCTGGACGACCAACAGCTGGAAGATCAAGATCATCCAAATGTAACTATATAATATGAGAGACCCTCCAGAGGAGAAGGGATCTGAAGAAATGGTGGAAAAAGATAATGTGGCAACTTAAAACAGAAATTGTAGCCAAGTTTGAAGGAATATATTCAATAGCTATTCTCTTTGCTCGAGGAGCAATTTTCTTTACATACAGTCTAATTTTCTTTATTTTTTTATTATCGCTAATCTGCTGTGCGCGTTGATCCTTCTGTGAAAGCCCAACCTTCAAGCCCACTATCTACAAATTCATTGTGTCGGGCTATTATATATATAATGCAATATGATAATTAGATAATTAGATGATACTTGTCATTGTAGTATGCCTAGAGAAATTGTAACAATTTTAAAATTCATTACATCATAATTATACCTAAAATTGTGATTACATTTTATGTATTATAGGTTAACAAAGAATTATACAGTAATGGGGAAAATTTTTATTAATTAATATATATATATATATATATATATATATATATAAGATTTAGAAGAAAATGAAAAAAAAAAAATTAGAAAAGTTAACAAAAGGATTTCGTAGTAAATTTTTCTCCAAAAAAAAAAAAAGATTTAGTAGTAAATGAATCTTTTTAATAAAAATTATTTATAAGTCTCTTAGTTTTAAGAAGTTTTAAGAAGTGATAACGCGTCATCATAATGTGTTTGAAGAAATGGATATATGCCATCATTGTGGGGATCTTTCAGTTTGGGGGATCCAATTTTTATAATATTAATTAATAATATATAATATAATAGACAATAGATGAGTTGGACAGAATAGAGAGATTTCATGTACACAATCTGTTACTTCAACAGTGAATTTCTAAAAGTAATATTTCATTACTTCAAAACTATATTAAGGACCTGAATTGCTGCCAATAGTGTTATGGTTCAATAGCATTAACTGATTTTTTATTGTAAAAAATTGGGGAAAAAAAAATACATTAAGAGATAGAGAGAGAGAGTATCGAATAATACATACCCAAAAATTATACTGTGATTCGTTCTGCCCACTCACTTCTGCCCAATGGTATCAGATGCAAGTTCAGTGGTCCACTATTAAAATTGTGTTAATAGATAGCTCTCAAATTGACCGTCTAAATTCTAGAAGGGACAAAAGCATCTTATCTTCCTCTTGCGCAAAGTAACTCAAGATGCTCATCACCTCCTTTGAACACCCCTCTTTCATCTTAACAATTCATAAGGAATATATATATATATATATATATATATATATATATATATATATGATGCTTGTCTAGAATAAAACTCTTTTTAGAAATGGAATATAGAATCTTTGTTCTATTTTATTTTTTTGTTATTTTGAAGTTCATCCATGTCTATATATAATAATATTTAAAAACTGAATTATAGAATTTATTGTCCATCCAGTCTATTTTGGCCTATTTCGGCCTATTACAATTTATTTC
>NC_134019.1:13161372-13261372 GCF_040712315.1 Castanea sativa | reverse complement strand
ATCTCCATCTCCTTATGGTAGTCATCCACGCTCCTATAGCCTTGAGTAAGACTCTGTAATTTCTGATACAAGTCCCTATAGTAGTGACTAGGAACAAACCGCCTTCTCATGATTGCCTTCATTTCCTCCCAACTCTCAATAGGCCTCTCACGGTTTCTCCTTCTGTTCATCACAAGTTGATCCCACCATATAATAGCATAGTCAGTAAACTCAATGACAGCGAGTTTTACCTTTTTCTCCTCGGAGTAGTTGTGGCACTCAAAGATTAACTCCACCTTCTTTTTCCACTCCAAGTATGCTTCTGGATCATTTTTCCCTTGGAATGTGGGTATCTTCATTTTTATGTTTCCTAGGTTTCTATCAGTCCCATCTTGCCATCTTGGATCTCTTCGGAAACCTCCACCACGCCTTTCTCTCCTTGGCACAAACCTGCCTTCATTGTTCAGTGAAGCTTGATCTTCTTCATCTTCAAACTCATCCTCGTGGTAGTCATCAGAATCATTCATGTGAGAACGCCTTTCTTGCCTTCTAGCATTAGGGCCTCTTTGGGGACGCTCCTCACGCAAAGTAGCAATAACAGTGTCTTGTCTATCCATCCGATCCCGAATCTCATTAAACACCACATTCATGCGTTCAAATTGTTGTTGCATAGCCTGTAAAATGATGGACGACTCCTCCCCTCCTTCCCTATTTGATGTTTCACACCTGAAAGACATACTTTTGAAACAACAGAGAATTGTTAGAAATAATTCCTCACAACACTCCCTCACGTGTTTGCACTGAAATTATGTCACTCCCACTCGTGTTTCACTCTTAAATTGGCTTTTTCCCGATATTAGTCTCACACTCTCTTGCCTTTTTCCACTCGTTGCTTCGCCTTTTCAGTTCTGCAAAGAACTAACAAACTTGATCAAGAAATTCAACTTGTAGTGTTAAAACAAATACCAATGGCAAGAAAATATGAAAGAAACACTAAATCAAAGGAAGAAATACCAAATCAAAGGAAGAAGACAAAAGAAAACAATATTGTGGTCTAAGAGAACTGAAACTACAAATAATTTTTTTTTTTTTTTTTTTTTAAGATGTCTTTTTTTTTTAACGTTTTTTTTTTTGTTTTTTTTTTTTTTTTTTTTTTTTTTGTAAACTGGGTGCACGATTTTAACCTAGTGCACTTCAACAAAAACAAAAAAAATAAGAACGATGAATGAAGAACACAACAAAAACAGGATAGGATGATAACAGGAAACAAAAGATAAAGGGATAGAAAACTGATTTTAGAACCTGTGCTTTGATACCAAATGATGCGAACCTCAATCGACACGCTTTGAGACCCAACAAAAATATTGGAATATTTAACCCAGGAAAGCTAAAATTCAGATTTATGATAGAAACCCTGACCCAACGTTTATAATCGAAACGCGAACCAAAGGTATAAATTGACCTTGACCCAATGATTATAAAGAATCACGAACCAAAGGTATAAATTTTGAACGCCACAAGGAAGAATCCTTGATAAGTTCACAGTTCTTGAAGAACCAAAAGAGAGCAAAGCCTCACATTTTGTGAATTTTATTCAACAATAATCTTCTGAAAAACGTTTACAGACTTCAGAGCCTATTTAAGGACTCCACAAAACTTGACAGACAAGAAAATATATTCTGAAATAACTCCTAATTGATACCTTACCATATCAGGAATCAAGTTTGACCTAAAAAGCATTAAATGCACCTAAAAACAAGGAAAATACCTAAAAAACGTACTAAATAATAAAACCCTAAATAAAAGCTGATTTGGTCTGAAATTAGCAGATCCAAAATAGGAAAAAATCTGCCTTAACTGATACAGATGGAAAGTCAATCAGCCATTAATTCATGCCATAAATCACTCCCAATTAAGTCAGATCAGCCCTAAATAGCTTGAATTAAATTTACTACACTTTCATCTTCCTTTGGGCCAAGCTTGGAACATCCTGCGTTAGAATCAGCCCAAATCTCTTGAATCAGCCCATTAAGTGCTCCTTGGATCTTCTTGGATCTTGCTCTTGTAATAGGCCCAACTGGAACATGCAATGGATCCTTGAATGCTTGTTGATTCTCATCACCCAAAGTAAAAAAACCATTGGGAGGGGGTAGTCTTCCCAAAAAGGCAACCCATAGATTAAATTTTAGTATAAAACCTTTATACCTAGACCATATAACCCGTAGATTAACTTACAACATAAACCTTCTACTATTTCAGAACCTTTGAACTCTTCTATATATGAATGCCTTCACGAATGATGCATCTATGTTCATGACTGGAACATCCGACCAACTCCAAGAATTTCTTGAAGCTTTACTTCACAACATCTAGTCTATGATAACACTGTGACTTCAGTCTTGATCACCAATCTTAAAGGATACTGTCATTAGATATACTTGAATTTTGGTATGATGCTGCAATAGAGAGGAATAGGGTTTAGATCTTATTTGTGTGGCAAATAGCTCTCTGCCACTAGTCATCCCAAATGTGTTATTACAATTTACTAGAATGGCATTAGTCTTCGTTTTGAAAAAAAAAAAAAAAAGGGACAAAGAAGAGATATTTGCATTACACCTTTTATTTTATAATTTTCGTAGCTGACAAAATACAACAAGATTTTTTTTTTTTTATCACAATCAGAAGCTTATTTTCAAGCAAACTTCCTCTAAGATCGGGTAAATTGGCAAAATTACGTATTAAAACATCCATACACACAAAGATATATAGACTATCTGGTTATTGTTGCAGTATGATTTCCTAGTTTACATAGAGCTAATTAATTGAGCTAAAGTTGCAAATTCGCTCTGAAAAGACAAGCCGCTAAATGTCAGCGCAGGTGATGCCTACAAGATGAAAAAGGAGACTTAAAAATGTTTCTCAACAGATATTAAATCCAAGATAAGACAATCACTGGGTAAAATAAACCTTAGAGTTTCTTTTGTTCCACGTCGAACTTTGCAACGGATTTTTGGGAGCCCTAGGCGCTGATGAGCCTCATATCGATGGCAACCAGAGAAACCTACAGAAAAATAAAGAAGATAATCATGAGCTTTGATCATGGCAAAACAAACGAAAGGCTTTGATATTTACACATCCAAATCAGACTCTACTATCCTGTTCTTTCAAGTAGCTGTGAAAGTGATTTGTAGAGAAGAATTTAAATGAACAAGGGGGTAATAGCTCTTCACGTAGAATTACTTATCAAAAAAAAAAACTCTTCACAGAGAATTTAGATTAAACACCTACCATAGTAAACTCCATCAACCTCAAGAACATCAATCTGCATTGTTAAAAAGACAGTAGGTCAAATAAAATAGAGTTGGCATCATATGACTGTTTTTGTGTATGTGTATGTGTATGTGTATGTGTATGTAACGGTTGTAACCACCATTTATTTTTTCGATCAAATGAATGTACATTCAGACAGATCATAGATCCTTATCATAGCTTTTTTTATATATCAAGAGAAACCAAAACATTTTGGAATACAGGAATAACAAGAACACATTGCAATTATGTTCATATCTTAACTGATCAGAAAGGGTCACAGTTTAAAGTAAGGCAATCATGCACATATTCCTCCTTAAAATAGTTTTACTACTTGTTTATCTAAGGGCACAGTTGCACAATTTAAAATTGGAATGCTTCCAACTGTTATTTTTAGCATTGAAAAATTTGTTAACCCCCAATGTGCAACAGTTGGACAAGATGAGGCATCAAGGCATAAACACCATGAAAAAAAATAGAAGCTACCTCACCTTTTGATCTATCACAAGCTCTATATGGATGTTCTTATTACTAATTTCATTTATACAAATTCCATGCCCCCCTCCCCCCTCCTCCCCAACCAAAAAGAAAAGAAAATAAAGAAACCTACATTTTCTACAGAGAAAAAAAATGAATATGTTGATCTAAAGGGTCACTCTCTCAAGTGAGGAAATTATGCACATATTCCAACATAAAAAAAAAAAAAAAAAGTTTACTTGTTTATTTAAGGGCACAGTTCCACGTGAATCCACAAATACTTAACAATATTTTTTGATAAGTAAAAATACTTAACAATTTTCCAAGTACAATTGCTCCTGAGCAAAACTCAAAAACATTTGAGCAAATTTTTTTGAGATTCATTTCATATAGCGGAAGGTCTTTCATTCATCCCGATAGGCAACTTATATTAGCTTGGGAAGTGCTATTGGAAGTTGCCACATCAGCTAGGAACAGTCGAGAAAAACTAAATAAGAACATTGTACTCTTAGCACGTGCACAAGGTCTACAAAAATATGTAAAGAAGTGATGTATAAAACTTATTATCATAATGGCAAACTTATTGCAATTTTCACTTCTCTGCCAATATCCAACAATCTGACAAACCTAAAAGTTTCTGTGCAGCAATACTAATTCAGTAATTCTAAAAGAGAGTTATACAAATTCGAAAAATCATATTGAATGGAAAGCAAAATTATATGTTGGTCCTAGGGAGCCTTTGGATGTCTCAAAGAAATTTTATAGCTATCGCCATGACTTAGTCTTAGGTTTGAAGTCTCCTAAAGAGCAACCACTGTCTTCTCCTGTTAAAGCCTAAGCAATTTCTTTATTCTTGTTATGCCAATATATTCACTCAGTTACGTAACTAGAAAATTTAAGAGAACTTTCCTAACAGTGTGTTGTGAATGTGTAGCATTATATTTTGCAAAATGGTCGGGAAACCACAAATGCTTGATGGTATTGTTGGCCCTAAGAAAAGGTAAGGTCTTTTTTTTTTGGCCAAACTCTATTCAATATTCAATTTTCAGTATCACATTTCTCGACCAGCAATGTCATGGTTTGCAAACCATCATCCCAAATGACAATGTCATCACTCTTTCAGTCTTGAGTCAAAAACACAATGACCATCTTTCGTCAAATTAATCTCAAGATTGAAAAATGAACCAATTGATTGTAGCCTAAAATCACCACAACCAATCTATTAATTCAAAATGTTCCCTCACGGCTCACATAATAAACTAAAAGTGTGGTCTATTTCATTTTATTGTCATGAGGAGGAGAGTAGGAATCCATAGACATCTGGATTCCCTTGACTATTAGCAATCAAACATGAGAATCCTCTAGAATTCTAAAGAATTTTAAAAGATCACCTAAACCAATCGTCAGAGTAGAGTTTTAGAAATACATAACATTTGTAAAATGACTCCCTAAACCTAACTATTGTGAGAATATGGATTCCCATTTAAAGAAGTGGGTATCTACATTCTCATGCCTTGAGAAAGTTTACTTTTTTGAAGTCATAATAACACATACACTTTACAACCTTTTGACTAACAAAAAATATAAATCTTTTCTACTCCAATGCAAACTCTCATCTATACACTTCACTCCCTTCCCAATTGTAACACTGTTGGAACTTTGTGCTTCTACCATAGGGAGGTTGCTCTTCCAGTGAATGTAAATTTGTCTTAATCTATTATATTGTCTGTGCTTTATTTTCTAATGAAATCTTATTTAGTACCTATGAGCAATATTTTCATATCTTATTCAGCACCTACAATTTATTTGAGGTTTAGGGGCGTGGCTGATACATAAATATGTGGATTGGGAACCATTCAATGTCACATATACATGTTATATTCTTGTAGATAAAATGATAAATACACTTGACAATGTGTTTACAAACCTAAAAATATTTTGGAAAAAATAAAGAATTCTTAGGGACACAGTCATTCATAACATTATTCATCACTGCTACATGGCTTATTGCGATCTAATGAACATCACTTTCACCCTTGGTCTATCATTGACACACCTTATATTATTCCCTAATCACAATAGGCCATGTCAACTACTGCTAAAGTTGTTTCCTTATACTTAATTGAAATTTGGGTACCGGAGTCATATTGGATTCACCTAAAATACATGTAGATCTCAGGTAGCTAATCAAATTTAACCAAAAAAACAAAAACAAAAACAAACAAACAAACAAACAAAGCTTATTCATTTTCCTTAAGCTTCTAGTAGTGAAGTCTTCCACCACTCAAGCATGACTTTTAATTGACCAAATTCTACTAAAATTCCCATTCATTTTCTCGCATACCAAACAAAGCTTAAAAAAAAAACCCAGTATTTTAAAAAAATTAAAATGCAAAAGAAACCCAGATAAAGAAAACTAAATAGTAATATACTGACAGGTACTTGGAGGCCAATTTCTTGGATACTACCCATGAGTTCCTTAACTTTGTGAGGATCATTAGCTCTGGTTCTCATCAATGGCCTTCTTATCTTATCAAGCGGCAGCTCCACTATCACTGGGCCCCCATTCCCTCCACTCTGGGACCCACTCACCGATGCCCCTCCTGCACTGTAAACCATTTTAGAGATCATAATAAAAAATAAAAAATAAAAAACTAAAAAACTAAAAACAAAAACCAGAGAGAAACAGAGCATTCATACTCGTACTCTAAAAAGAGAAAAGAATAAAGCTGTTAGTTTATCAATATCTTTGTACCGTTAGATGAAGCAGAAATAGGGAAGGTTCTCAGGGTCTTTGGGAATTGCAATACAAAGTTCGCCATTTTTTTTTTTTTTCGTGTTCCGTACTTTCAATTGTGGTTGTCCTCTGTTTTTGTGAAGAGATATAGAAACAGTACAAAGTGAGGAATAACTACAAGAACCCAACAGATATTTATTTCTTGTTTTTGACTGAAACAGCTATTTCAATAAGTAATGATTAGACGAAAATACATTTTTGTCACTGCCTTTTGGGCTATTTTATATTTTGATCCCTATCTTTTTCAAGCTCCTGTTTTGGTCCAAAAAAATAAAAAATAGTTTTCAATTTAGTCACTACGCCCTCTAATTAATGGAAATTATTTATGTGGTACGCGAGTGTATTGCTCGTGAAGATAAAGTTAACGTGATCATTAAAATGATATTAAAAAAATTATTTATCATTAAAAATGTCACGTTAGCATTTTAATAAATAAAAAAATCATATCAGAATTTTTTTTAAAAAAATTGAAAAGAAAATCTAAAATCTAATTAAATAAAATAATTGCGGAGGTCAAGCCAACCAAGGTGGGGCTAAGGGCCTAAACCGTCACAACCAATTTGTTTTGGGAATGAAAAATTAGCTTATAATGGGAGATCCAAAGAAAAAAAAAAACCAAGAAACTAGATAATAAGAAGGATTCAAGTATATAACACAATGCAAGTTGTAAAATGAGAGGACTTGAGGTTATAAGGCTCCTTAGATCGCTACATTACACTCTGACAATTCTCATATGAGCTCTCTCTCTCTGATTTTTCCACTAAACCCCTTGCATTTGGGGGTTACCTCCTACATATATATATATATATATATATATATATATATATATATATATAGGTGGTTTATCCTTTACTTAGTGGGTTGTAATGATGGAGTCTTATGGCGACTATCTTGTTAGATGTCTTATCCCCTTTTCACGGACTAGAGTGAGATTTTGGGTCTAGCACATTGTTTTAGCTAGCCATTAAACAATTAATGTGTGGATCACCGTTGTCCTGTTCTAACATTTGGATCGCATCCCTAGGCATTGCACTTCTTCGACTCACCAGCTCGGGTAGACTTTCTTGGGTAAGGGACATTGTGCCTAAGGAGACTCCTTGGGTCGACTTGAGGTTGCACGAGCTCGACTGGTTGGTATCTCCTTGGCAAGGCTGATTGGGCCTAAGGAGACTCTTCGGATCGATTCATGGTTCCCCAAGTTGGGCATGACCAGGCTTTGTTCTTTATTAGGCCTTCTCTATTCCTTATTGGGCCTTCGGCCAACACCCAATATTGGGTGGAGCTTATTACACCCTCACAATATTTAAATTAAAAAAAAATTATTTTCATTATATTTTTTGCAAGAACATGTTCTTCCTCCCAAAGAAATGTTCTTTGGGGTCAAAATAGGAAATTAACAATAATTTTCAATCAATATAATTAGTAGGCACTGTTATCAAACTATATTTTTTACTAACATCTCGAGAAAACAACAACAAAAGTGGATACATTAAGATACTTTAACGACTTGCAAATAAGAAGTAAGTGAATTGTAGAATGTTTGATTTGGGAAAGTAATAACAATAGCAATAACCATAACATTAACAATAACAATAAAAGAATAAGAAGTGTTTAAGTACTACAACTATTTATACACTACCTATTCCTACTGATTAACTAATTATGAGTTTGTTCAAATTAAGTTCCATATTGGTAAGATCGATTTACTATCATTACCATGACATAATGCTTGTGTGCAATTGGTTTGGATTAGTCTTTTTCAGTTAACTTATTAGAATATTTAGGAAAAAAATGCCCATACACTCTTTAAACTTTTAATTACTGGCCAAAAGACCCCTCAACTTTTTTATTGGCCAATTTACTCCTTAAACTATTCAAAACTGCCAAATCAATACTTCAGTTAGTCTCACGTTAAAACACTAACGGAATAAACACGTGAGATTCACGTGACTTTTGAAAACAATCTTCAATCACCCAAAAGCCCAAAATCCAGCTGAAAGAAGGGGAAGAGAAACAGGTTTGATTTTCAATCACTCTCTTTTCCGATGACTTTTTTTTTTTTTCCTCTTCACTGTATTGCTCTATCCCCAAACTGAAGAATCAAGGGTTGGTGGTTTAATTTTGGGTTTCTTTTGGAATTTTTGGGTTTCTCGGTGGAGCGTGCTTCCTCCTCATTTCTGGGTTTGTAGTTTCTCGGTGGCTGGATCGGTGATGGAACAAGTTGGTTTTTTTTTTCCTTTTCTTTGTATTGCTCTATCCTCAAACTGAAGATTGAAGGGTTGTTGGTTTAATTTTGGGTTTCGTTTGAAAATTTTGGGTTTCTCGGTGGAGCGCGCTTCCTCATCATTTATGGGTTTGTGGTTTCTTGGTGGCTAGATCGGTGATGGTTGTTGTTGGTGTTCGTCTGTTTGAATCGGTGAAGGTTGTTGTTGGTGTCTGTTTGATGAAATGATGAATCGGTGGTTGTGTTTCTGTTTGAGTCAGTGGCTATTTGTTTGTTTGAATCGGTGGTGAATCGGTGGCTCTAAACTGACCGCTTGAGCTTTTTCACCGCCGGACTTGTTTCTCTTCCCTCTTCTTTTAGCTGGGTTTTGGATTTTGGGTGATTGAAGATTGTTTTTAAAAGTCACATGAGTCTCACTTGCTTATTACGTTAGTTTTTTAACGTGAGACTAATTGAAGCATTGATTTGGTAGTTTTAAATAGATTAAGGAGTAAATTGGCCAATAAAAAAGTTGAGGGGGTCTTTTGGCCAGTAGTTAAAAGTTTAAGGAGTGTATGGGCATTTTTCCCGAATATTTACAACTTCTTAATACCTCAATCTTTACCCCCCCAAAAAAAAAAAGATCGAGCAAAGAAAAGTCTTTGCCTCCATCAATTCATAAACTACTAACAAAAATACCATAAAAATATTGAAGGTTTCCAATGAAACTAGGCTATGAATGATACATAATAGGAATGTTCCCTGTGTTATAAAATCAAGTGTCAAAAGTGACATGATATATAATAGATGTTGCTTCCTATCCATTATTCAGCAGGAAGTTTTCTACGAAGGGTATGGCTTATTGATTGACTTTTTGAATAGCCTGCTACCTGACATACATAATAGGAATATTCCAAGTGTCATAGAATCAAGTGTCAAAAGTGACTTGATATATAATGGATGTTGCTTCCTATCCATTATGCCGCAGCAAGTTTTCTACAAAAGGTATGGTTTATTGATTCACTTTTAGAATAGCCTACTACCTCACATACATAATAGGAATGTTCCAAGTGTTATAAAATCAAGTGTCAAAAGTGACATGATAAATCTCTGCATTGATTAATCTCTGCATTGATTTAAACTTGGGCTTAGGGATGGGATTAATCTCTGCATTGATTTAAACTTGGAGAATGTCATATTTGAACTTGATGCTAAACTGGTGGTGGATCTGCTTTTGAAAGATGAGAGTAGTCCGAATGGTAATGAAGTTATCATGGCTGACTGTAAGGAAGGTTTGAAGAGGATTCCAAGGGTCAAAATTCAGCATTGCTTTAGGGAAGCTAATAAATGCGCCGACGCGCTTGCTAGAAGAGGCGCGGTTAGTCCTCATGATTTTGTTGTTTTTCAATTTCCTCCAGCTGATGTGGCCTTGCTGGCTAGTCTTGATGCAGCTGGTACATTGTATGAGCGTCTTTGCTCTAATGTTTCTCTTAGTTAGTTTTGCTTAATGTTATTGCCTGATTACCAAAAAAAAAAAATAATAGATGTTTCTTCCTATCCATTATGCTGCAGTACGTTTTCAACGAAGGATATGGTTTATTGATTGATTTTCTGAACAGCCTGCTACCTGACATACATAGGGATTCAAGTAGGATGTTACAATAAATCCAACTGCCTACGATAAAGTCTATACTTTTACCCTTCCCAAAAGATAACTTTTGAAGTTTGCATCTTTTTGGGCAGATAACGAACGTTCAAACATTAGTGCTCTTAATGACAATAACAATACTCGGAAATCCCCAATTCTCATACTACTCTTTCTTGCTCACAACTTCATTGAAATCCATGAAAAAAAATCCAACACTTCCGTCCAACTTTTCATGGAAACCAATCTACAATAACAATAGCAATAACAACAAAAATAAAAATAAAAATAAAAATTCAATCAATAACTACACTTCAAATAAAATAAAAAACAATTCAACAAAAGAAACAAAAAGCCATGATCAATGAACGTAGACAAATTACTATAACCAACATTATGATAAAATATATGGAAGAACCATCATGGTCAAAGCTATATGAGAAAAGGGTTGAGAGTTTCAAAAGCACGTTAAGTCTAGTCATCTAGAGAGGACTCAACAATGGTACTTTATCAACTTCAAAGAGAGAACTAGCAAATGCAGAGGCAACTAGACTGTTTTCATGTAATCCAACAGGCAAGGAAACTTTTAAAGGGGAAGGCCCAAGAGAGAGTTATGAAATCCATTAACAAAATTATAGACTTGGATAATGATAGAGATTTCATATTTTTTAGATTCAAGAAATTATGATTTCTAGGGCTGTCTAAAAAACTCGTTGGATATGTTCTAAGGGTTGTAGTAAGCACATCTATACATTGTTAGGTGGAAATTTGGTTTTAACGTCAACATGAAAAAATAAAAATTGTTATGATTATTGTAACAGGTCATTAGTTTCTGTCGAGACTATCCATGAGTTCCTTAACTTTGTGAGGATCAATAACTTTGGTTCACATAAATGGCTTTCTTATCTTATCAAGAGGTAGCTCCACTATCATTAGGCTCCCATTACCTCCACACTCGGACCCATTCGCCAATGCCCCTCCTGCACTACAAACCATTTTAGAGATCATAATTACATGAATATGATGTGTCATGATATATATAGTATTGGGAGATTATGGGACCAAAAAAAAACCCACTTGGTTTTAGTCTTATTTTGTATTCAGTGAGAATTGTTGACTGTGAGATATATTGGCAGCTGCGGATCATTTGATTGGAATGAAATTTGGAATGGGTACACTTGACGATATGAATCATTTGAAAAATAAACGTATTCGGTCTGTAGCGGATCTCTTACAAGATCAATTCGGAGTGGCTCTGTTTCGTTTAGAAAATATGATTAGAGGAACTATAGGCGGAGCAATTAGGCATAAATTGATACCAACTCCTCAGAATTTAGTAACTTCAACTCCATTAACAACCACTTATGAATCTTTTTTCGGATTACACCCCCTATCTCAAGTTTTGGATCGAACTAATCCATTAACGCAAATAGTTCATGGGAGAAAATTGAGTTATTTGGGCCCTGGAGGATTGACAGGTCGAACTGCTAGTTTTCGGATACGAGATATCCATCCTAGTCACTATGGGCGCATTTCTTTTATGAAATGTTTATGCAGTAAGAGTAGAGGTTGATCCACTAAGTATTCAACTTTCTTAGGTTCCCCTCTAAGAAATGTACTTAGTGTTAAATGTATATATAGAGAAAGCAATGCGCGATGAAAGATGCAAGCATGGCCTGGGAATGGATTTTTTACCTACTTTTTAACAAATAAATTATCTACTCCATCATACTAGTTTCGGGTTCGAGTCCAGGGCAACCCATTGATACTCGTACACTAAAACAGCAAAAGAATAAAGGTATTGTTATATCAATATGTTTGTACCGTTAGATGAAGCAGAAATAGGGAAGGTTCTCAAGGTCTTTGGGAATTGGAATACAAAAGTTCGCCATTTTTTTTTTTTGGGGGGTTTGTTATGTTTAAATAGTGGTTGTCCTCTTGTTTTGTGAATAGTTACAGAAACATTACAAAGTGAGGAATAATTATAAGGACCAAACAAATATTTCTATGATTATCATGCACACACACAGGCTGCAGTCTCGCTTTTGAAATCACAATTTGCTAAAATGATAAATCCTATCTTCACCGTTTCTTAAGTATAATTGAAAAAATCATATTTTGAAAATATGATTTTACAAGTGGTATAATGCGTGAAACTAGGGCTAAAATGCAAATTGTAATATTTAACTTTAATTTGATTCTTTAACTTTATTTTTCTTTAATTGAATTCTCTAAATTTAAATTTATTCATTTTAAGCATTTCCTTCATTTTTGTTAAAAAAAATTTTGTACACCATTAACTAATAAAAAATATTTTTTATAAAAATAATTCTTAATTATTGATTTTTTTACGTGAGATTTTTTTTTAAAAAATTCATTGCTTTGCATACTTTAAGAACAAGTTTTTAGCAAAATTGGACAAACAATTCTAATTGAATAAATTTGATAAATTCAATTAAACAAAAGTAAAATTAGACGGTCAAAATAAATTTGAGTTAAATTTAGAGATATAATTTACATTTTTAGCCTATTAATTTTAATTTCTTTGTCAGTCTACTTTGGTTGTCCCTGCCTTCTTCAGAATCCATGGCTGCATCTATACCACCCTTCTCTCTGCTTCGGTACTCCCTCTCTCTGACTCTCTCTCTCTCTCTCTCTGACACAATTCTATTTCTCATGCAAATAATATATGGGTTTGGTTTTGTTTGAAATTTGGACCGCAGGAACTATGCAGCAACAACTGCAAGAGCTTTTGTGACTGTGAAAGTGAAACCTTCCTACACCATTTCCTCCACTACCCTCCATCATCTTCCCTCTCGCTCTCGCAGGTATTTTCATTTACTCTGTTTGCTTTTATTATAAACACTTGTATAATTTTCTTAATCTTCAACTGGGTCTGTCTAATTTTGCTGCTCTTGTTCTTTTTTATTTTTTACTTTTTATAGTAAAACTTAATAAAGAGAGAAAAAAGTTTAAAAAATAAATAAAACGAAAAGTACCCATTAAATAATTATGTTCATATAGTTGAAATAGATATTGAAAGAGTCAAAATTAACCTAAAGAAGCTTCATTTTTGTTTGATTGGAACACGTTCAGCCATGGTTTATGCTCTAATCACTCAAGCTTTCAGCTTTCATTTGGGGTCTGATAGGTTCATAGAGTTTGAATTACAGAATAGAATAGTTATTGGCATTCCAGCAGCTCTGATGGAATTGAAAATCAGGACAGGATTATGATTTCATTGTTTGGATGGGACAAAATTGGACTATGGAAGTGAAATTTTTGATTCAATTCACAATGAGTTATATTTAACAAATTAGAGAAATTTTCTCAGGAAATAAAGCATATCCCAGGGTAGAAAATTTTCACCCAGGTTATTAAACTTCTAGTCCAGTCACTGTTTGATTGTGATGGAAAGCAAATAGTCGTGTAAATTATGTGGTTGATGTGGGCACTCATGATCAATTATGCTTCTCTATTGGTGTTTCACTCACCACGATTGGATCGGTGTGTATGACTGCTGCACATATAAGAATAATCAATCTATTTAAATAGTTGTCGAAGGCTAGACTTGGTCTCAATTTCTCATATTGCGAGCATGTGTCTAGGTATCATATTTTTTTGAACTCCCAACGTTTAAATGTACTCATTTCAATTTTTCTGTAATATAATCATTTATTGTATATAAGAAAAGTTCCCAACTTTGGATGTGAAGGCACATCTAGATCCTTGGATGAGTCTATTTTCTCCCTTATAGCCCCAGTTGATGATAAATGAAAATTTCATAGATAGCTTTTCCCAGATGGGTATCTTTCATAATCAATCAAAATATGTGTGGAATACATAAAGTGTATTTAACTAGCATTCCTGAAAAAACAGCCATTTCTGTCCATTCCAGGCATAATTGCTGTAGTCAATTTGCATGTCCAAGACATATCCCATACCCTCAACCATGTTACATTTTGTCTAACATGGGTACACTTTTCGTTTTGAAGTGTCTATGTGACATTGTTTGACAGTGCAAAATTTTGCATTTCTGGACCATTGATTGAACATTTGTAAAGGCAATATCTTGGTTGTTAGTTGCAGACTACTTATTTTTCTTGGTGTCGGTGTTTGATACATCTAACATTTCTCACTACAATTGTTCCAATAATTTTATGGATTTTTTAATTCACATGTGTGGAGTGTTTGTGGTTATGTTGGGCATACACTGCTGTAGAGCAATACCAATCTTAAAATATGGTTTTTTCCTCCCTTTTCATTATTAATTACATATGCTTCCAGTGGGTTTTAAACTAGGGCTCAATGGCAGGATCTTCACATTGATGTTGTAGTTAATGGTTCTCTTTACTCCATGAAATACACAATTGCTCATCAACCTAAAGATATCATTCATCTCTGTCTTCATTATGCAACAAAGTTTGATTTTTTTAAGGAACATATTTTATAAGATTCTCATTTGTGGGAAAGCTTTAGTGACCATGAAGAGTTGATCCTTCTAATTGTTGCAAGGAACCCCGAGTTGAGGATCTAATATGTAGAGAGGGTAAAGAATTTATTACATTATGTGATAGTAACTAGCTATGCATTGCTACATGTGAAGGTGGAATGCTTCTTCCATTTATAGTCTTGACTCTTGAGATTAGAAATTCATGGATTGCTATTTTCTTGGATGCAATTACTTGAGATGAAGTACCTGTAATTGTGATGGTTCCATACTTCTTTGATACTTTTTAGTGTAATTTTGCTGAAATTAACTGCATCTTTACACAAGAAAAGCAAACATTGAGACTGTTCTTCATTTGTGTTGGCTGCTAAAAAATTCAAGTCTTCTATTGGTTTCATCAGGATGAATGATTGTTTATTTCACTGGTCTGAGTTAGCGGAGATGATACCTGAATTCTCTTAGTGGGTAATCTTTTTTCGTAGAAATGATCTAATTCATGCTTGTAAATTAAATTGCTATCACATTGAGTTCTAAGTATTTCCCCAGCTTCATAAACTATGGATTTGAGTCTGAAATATTTAGTTTTCTTGCTGCTTCTAACAACTGTAATTATTGGTATAAATATCTCTAATCCTCTTGCTTACTTATTATTGGTTTATGCTTCTAGATTGCAGTTTTATGCCAGTGCTACAAACAATGAAGAGGCTGCTGCTAGAGCAGCAGCAGCCAATGCTGACAGTGGAGCTCCAACCATGTACCGTCCCTTGTGATATAATAACACTGGTTTGATCTCGCATTTAAGTCATACGATGCCATTCTTTCTTGGTCATGTGAATTTTCTTTCATTTTGATCATCAAGATTTGGAGTTTAGTAGTGATTGTATATATCTAATTGGAGATACTCAAAAGATGGAGAGGGTTGTAGAATTTTGCAGTGAGAATCTATTGATTTACTACAGATATATAAAATTGTTTTAAATATATAGTCAATCATCAATGGTTAAGAAAGCCTTTCTGGAAAAATTCCATATGTAGACAAGCACATATTAAGTTTGAAATACCTGGAAAAAGCTTTTTTTTTCCCCCCTATATATATATATATATAGGACAAGAAGAACTGAGCATCCAAAAAGATTTTGCTTTTAACTTATAAAAGAACCACAGAACCTACTAATATAAAATTGAAGACTTGGGAACAAAACATGGTGTATATTTTGTGTACAAGTTCCTTAATTTTGTCTAATATCAATAAAACCATAACTAGAATTTTTTTTTCCCCGAAAAATATGTATATGTGGTCCAGAATGTTTTGAAACTTTGTCCAAGTAAATTATCTACATTTGAATTAAAAAGTGAGGCCAAAATGAAAAATGAAAATGAAGTCAGTTAAGGCAATGAGCTGAATCTCATATATGCTACAACATGTTGCAACAACTGGTACAAAGTACACAGACGGATGTAAGAGTTCTTGTTTTTTATTTTTTATTATTATTTTTTCAGATTTGACAGGATCATAGCTAAGGAAATCCCTTCAAGCATTGTTTATGAGGATGAAAAGGTCCTAGCATTTCGTGACATTGATCCGCAGGCTCCTGTTCATGTTTTAGTCATTCCAAAGTTTAGGGATGGATTGACACAGCTCGGGAAGGTCATTTTTGTCCTTTTCTTTTATTTACATAGTTATATGCATCAGTAATCTTCCAAATGGGTGCAATGTGTCAGTCTTTTCTGAGACTTATTTCTGGCAATGTGGATGTGAAATCCGCACGAAATCACATTTAGTTCCTCTGATAAGATTTCCTTCTCCAATAAGATAAGTCTCCTATTGGAATATGCAGCTTACTGGCTATTGGTTATATACCACTTCTTCCTGAAATGTATATGACTATAAATCAGTATACTTATGAAAAATGTAAAAAAAGAAAAAAGAAAATTTCCATACGTTCCATTGCTTTACAGGTGGTTCATGGACCTATCTGTCTTGAATTTTGAATATGTTTGACCTTATATTGGCCAAGTGCCCACCAAGGCACACTTTTTGATGGTTGAATGTTTTGGAAGTTGAAAGATGGTATGCATAGACTTTTAGCTTATCTGTACTGTAGGTATATGCTTCTGCGTATTTATACCAAATTGATGTTTGATTTCCATGGAATATCAAGTATTGGTATTATTATTAGGACAAAACTTAGATATAGTACTTTAGGTGCTATTCCTTAGGTTCCCCTCTTAAGATTCAACCATGTGGCTACTTAACTAAAAAATACACTTCCATCTCATAACAAAAAATCCACATGGCAGAATCTTAAAAAGGGAATCTAAGGAACAACATCTAAGTACTGTACCTAAGTCTTGCTCTTATAATTATTATTTTCTTAGAGAAAAGATTGTAAATATCAATTTTAATTTTATGTAATGAGGTATAGTCAGGTAGTAACTTTTTTTGGCAGATTGTTCTTTTTGTTTGCTAATCTTAATGACATGTTGATTTCCACCTTTTCAGGCTGAAGCAAGGCATGGAGAGATTCTGGGTCAGCTTCTCTATGCTGCCAAAATTGTAGCCGAGAAAGAAGGTATTCTCGATGGTTTTCGTGTTGTCATAAACAATGGCTCGGATGCCTGTAAGTTACCATCTCCATTCTCTATAATGTCTCTAGATCCTCTTTAAGTTGTTCTGCAATGCAATATTTCCTTATGCTCTCTCTCTTTCTCCCTCTCTCTGTGCAGGTCAATCTGTTTATCATCTCCACTTGCATGTCCTGGGTGGGAGACAGATGAAATGGCCACCTGGTTGAAGATCGGAAAATGTCCTTTAGAACCACCCCCCCCCCCCCCCCCCACCCCTCCGTTTATCAATCGTATCATATTTAAGACTCTTCTTTGGGTGATATTTTTGGAGTGTGATATGCCTATATCTTATGTTCCCCATAACATTGTAAGATTGGACCTGAAAGCTAGAAGAGCTAATAAATAGAGGCTTTCCATTGGGGACTTAAAGAGTTAGGAATTGTTTATTTATTAATCCCTGGATAGAATTAAATGGGAGAAATGGTTTTGAGTAGCCAATTACAAGTTGTTGGGACATGAGGCTTTATTTATTTTGATGAATATTTAAGCAAATTTATTGTCATCTAGTTATCTACAAACCTCAGTATTGTCTACGGGTGCTCCTGGGAGTAAGCACAAGTAAAGAGGGTTTAAAAAATGGCTTATAGGATGATTCTATTCCGTTTGCTTTATATTCAATGAATTCATTGTTTTGTCCTGCTGGGGTAGTATAGCCTCTAATGTATGGTCTTTATAATGTAAATTGTAAAGTAATATTCAATGGAAAAGAGACACTGTTCTCATCAAGTTGGTTCTTTTTGTGTCTATAGGGTGATATTTAGAGGGTGAGCAATGTCATTTCACTTGCATCTTATAAGTTAAATTAAAATTTATCCAATTTGGTTTGGTGATTTCACAATTTAGTCTACCAGTTTTCAATTGTTCATTTGGAATAAAATGAAATCATTAGGGTTTGTCTAAAATAATTGTTTATTTGCACATGTTTTGAGCATTTGACTCTACTGATTTTATTTTATTCCAAACTAGAAATTAAAAAATTTTGTGAACTAAATTATGATGGGCCTAGATTACAAGTCGGTAAATTGTAATTTACTTATTCAAATGTTGAGGGGTTAAATTTGTTCACAAAATAATATTAATTTGGATGGAACCCTATCAATTTTATTTTAATCCTTCCTTTGTGAACTCAAGTTAATCCGCAAGAGGTTAAATTGTAACTTATCTTTTAATAATCGCCTTTTATGCTAACACAATGATAAAATCAAGAAGGAAAGTAGGTAATGGAGGGTCAAAACCCAAGGTTTTAAAAGTAGGACCAAACAAATAATCGAAAAAGGAGGTGGCTTTAGTTTTTTGGTATGATGGCCGATTTTAGAACATCATAAATAATATCCATCAGAAAATTATTTAATAAAATGAAAAACATTTAAATTTTCTAATATATTCTTCTATTTTATTTTGTAATGTCCACAATTTTATTCAAAGATATTACTAGAAGAAAGAGTGACTCATTTGTAAGCAACATCATTGTTAACATCCATTTATTTTTTTCAATTTGACTTGCTTTGTGAGAGAGGGGACTACTTGAAATAAATCTCCACCAAGAATTTTAAACATAAACACAACATTGAACTCAATCAAAAGGAAGCCCAATATTAAACAAAAGAATGGTAGGCCGACAAAATAAATTTGTTAATACATTAATGTTTAAAATGCTTGATAGGTCCAGAGACTTTCCCATCGTTGTAACTAATTCTGGAAAAAAAATCTTCATGGAATGTGGCTGTAGAGAAAGTATAGCGTTCTCTTTCATTTTTTCCTTCAAACAAAAATGTGATAAGCCCATATCTTAAAATCTACAATAGGGCAGACAATGACTTATAAACACTAAATATGGCTCACTTCTAACCGATGTTGGACAAGTACGGCACCCACACATACAACACCCGATCCATAATGAAAATACTCTCTCTCGGGTATTGATCGATCTTCACACATCCAACATTTTATGATCTAACATGATCATTAACTTTATACTAATCTTGTTGCATCACTTTATCTAGATAATTTTATAAGTAAGTAATGCTAGGACCACAACTTTTGTCAAAATTTGCTCACATGGCAAGTGCCACAACTTGCTTATGTGGCACGTCGTGATTGGTGGAGTTGTGGAACCATCTGGACTCACAACTTTTACTCCATTACTCATGATTTGCCATGTAAGTAAGTTGTGGCAAAATTTGAAGCAAAAGTTATGATTCTAGCATTTTTCTTTATAAACTATGACTAGAGAAGTTGCCTTTCAAGTTATAATGACAGAGGTGTGCTCTATCTGTGGATGAAGATGAACAAATTCCACGGACGTTCAATATAAACTCTCTATTTTTTTTTTTGTTGTTGTTGATAAATGAACTTTATTTATCTCCTACGAGATTGAGTATAAAGTATGTATCATATGCTTACTGTTTTGATGTTATGGGAGAATATTAGAAAAGCCTACTATTCTAACTACACCGAACACACAATGGAAAAATGTATTACACTAACCTCCTTTTTGTTTTACTGAAATGGCACCTTAAAATATTAGTGTAAATGGCACTACTATATAAAACAAATAAGTTAATATCTGAGTTTGTTGACAAAATATTTCCTTTGAAAAGAAATTTCTACCGAAATTATGTTGAGAAATATTATGTTTATAATATTTTTACAATATTTTTATAACATATTCTAAGTTACAAGTTGTTAGTGGCCATTACGGGCAGACGTAAAAGTAATTTAAGTGATAGTCTGATAGATTTAAATTAGAACTAATAACAACTAACTACTTAAGATTTGTTGTAAAATTATTATGGACGTAGCAATCTTTTTTGAATTTTTTGAGTTTGTGTTCTTGTCAGTACTTGTTCAAGATATACCTAAATCTAAATTCATGTGATTTTTTGTTTTTAATTATGTTTTATTTTCCTTTTTATTTAGTTAAAATTAATAAAATAATTTTTTATATTTAGAAGCTGAATAAAATAAAATGGTGCATTTCAAATAAAATTATAATTTTTTAAATGCCAAATAAATTTTTTTATTATTACTTTAATGGCCACGTTAGCATTTAGTGTATTAATGTTGCATTTCATTTGCTACATAGATTATTTTTGTTTATGAGATGATAGTAGGGACTAAAATTAGAATGATTTTTGATTTTAGGAACTAAATGTGTTAAAATTAAAAAAGTAGTGACTGAAATGGAAATTGGGTCAAAATATAGGGACCAAAAATATATTTTTTCCTTGGTTTTAATGTCAACATAAAAAAAAAGTAAAAATGTTATTGTTATGGTTATTGTTACAGGTCGTGGGTTTCTATCGAACCCTTGGCATTCGAGATCCACTTACTTGAACCCTTGGAAGTTTGCTTGGCAAAATATGTGGTATTTGTTTGAAATGTGTGACACTAGGGTGATGTGTGTGAGAGTGAATATTTCACCTTTTTTACTTATTCATTTGAGTTTTTAGCAGTATTTGGGTCATTTCTAGCATTTTGAGGGTATTTTAGTCATTTTAATAGTTTTGGGATTATTTTGGTTATCTTATCTTTCTTAGGTGGGATCTTTTGGGGCTTGGGTCTATCTTGTAATTTATTAAACAAGAACAAATGATGGAAATCTTGATTCTATTTTCAATCATATTAATTGGATGTTACATTATCATTTATTCTACAGGCTTAGAGTGTCATTCCCTCAAATATTAAAAATATAGGGCCGAGAAAGGATGTGTTACTGCCACAGCAAGGTAGAATAAAATTGGGAAGGTGTAACTTAGGAAGATAAGGATTAAAGTAAATTTGGACCCCTTGTTGGCAATGGTCCACTTGCTTTTCTTGAATAAAAATAAAAATGAAAACTAGCCCCACTAAGGATAAGCAGCCATATACAAAATAAAGCTCGTCTTAATTATTATTATTATTTTTCATTCGAGGGAGTGTGAGGGTCACAAATACGTTAGTGGTGTTGTTTGACAGTACATCTATTTTGCACCTTAAGCTTATCTCAACTAAAGTAGTAAAATGCTAAAAGTTGTTTTGCGGCTTTTGCCTGTATTAGGCGTCCCTTATGTTGAATTTATCCCTATAAACAAGTTAAGGACATGTGGTAATGACTACCTTCATATGCTAGATTGCTAGCGGAAGTTATGACTATTCATGCAAAGCTATGTACTTTTCTTAGAGAATCTAAGATTAGTTAATCTCAATGGATTAACTAATTGTATTATGTAGAATTTGTTAAAAAAATTATTATTATTATTTCACTTAATAATAACAATAACAATAATCATAACCATAACCATAACCATAACCATAACCATAACCATAACAATAAGATTGGTGGTGATTGTGACTTTTGTGGGGTTAATATTAAATTTTACCCATGTTTGTACCACTTATATCAATAAAAGAAATATTGGGAAACGATTTAAAATTTCATGGATTAGCAAAATTATAATTAGGAAATTTTTTTTTAAAATATCATTGAGACTAATCTAGCTTAAATCAACACTATAAAAAGTTCTAATCATGAAAAAAACAAAATTGCTGATTAAATGAATTGTCCTCAATTATTATTATTATATATTTTGAAAAATACCAAAATTATCTAATACTAGACTATGAAGAATCTTTTCATCAAGTACTCAGAAATGACAACAAAAAAAGTGGAGGCAAAAAAAGAAATACTTTAACGATGTGCAAATCAAAAGTGAGTGAATTTGAGACTAGTTGATTTGAGAAGGTAATAACAATAACAATAAGAGTAGAAGAAGTATTTGAGTACTACAACAATTTATACAGTACTATCTTCTACCGATTAACTAATTATGAGTTTCTTTATATATTAAATTATGTATTGATAAAGGTTTACTATCACTACCATAACATAATGTTTGTGTGCATTGAGTTTAGATTAGCTTTTTTTTTTTTTTTTTTTTCTGTTAACTTATTAGAATATTTACAATTTTTTTAGTACATTGTATTTTCAAAAAAAAAAAAAAAAAAAAAAAAAAAATTCAAGCAGAGAAAAGGCTCTGCCTCTACCTATCAAACATTTGAAACATATTTATGTAAGAGGCAAAAAGAATGAACTTATTCACATTTGTTTTTTTATTTGCTTTTTGTTAAGATTAAACAACTATGTATGTAAGTAGGAAAAATCTCTTTTTACACTATGATATTTAAAGGATTGATTTTTGTCTACTTCCATTTACTTTCTATTCCTTCAACTCACAATATAGAATATGCATTATTCATATAAAGGGGATTAATGGGTAAGATTCTCAAGCTCAAACATAGAACAGTCCTTCTGATCATTAATATATTTAATGTACCAGAACTACACCATAATAGGAAAAAAAATTGTGGCCTACTCACCTAGTTTGCTCTACCAATCTTCTTGCGCATTGCAAAACACGAAAAAACGCATAATATAGTGAGAAGTCAAAACTTGTAAAAATGTCATCTATTGAAGCTATGTTAGAACAAGAATAGACATTTAGCAATCATGTTTAGCTATAGAATAGACACAATATGCAAGGACATCCAACTCAAGAACCTCAACATTCTTCCTCACCGAAGATTCAATCCAAGCTCTAATTTCATCTGCCAACCTTTTGATCTAAGCACAACAAAGTGATAAAGTGATAACATAAAACAAGGATGAAGTTTCAGAGTGTCAATAACAAAGTACTATTTTTTTTTCTAAGCACAAGAAATTATTGGTTAACTACAAATTTTCAAATCTGAAAATGAATTACTTTATCAAAAATAAAAAAGATAGAACTATCAATTACCAATTACTAGTTCCCTATATTCTCCAAAAAAAAAAAAAAAAAAAAAAAACTATTTCCCTACACCTGAAAACCCAACAAACCTAGCTTAATATCATACCTAATTTTTTTTTTAAAATAAAAAAGTCTTACTTTTCACTCCTCCTAATTGCATCCCATGCTATATTAATTGTTGGGGAACATATTGTATTTATAAGATTAACATTTGATGGACAATTTTCAAATGTTCATGTTTTTTCATCAAATGTTAATTTAATAACTACAATATGTTTTCCAGCCAGTAATTAATAAAATAAAATAAAAAATACAGAATTAATATTGTAAATCTTCCAAGTGAGTTCCAATTGCAACTAATTTTCATGTGTCGATACTATTGTATGAATTTCGATAATAAAATTCACTAAGAATGTCAAATTTTTTTTTTTTGAATGACCATGAATGTTCAATTGATTAGAATTTCAAATTTTATAAAATTATAGATTCTTGAGTGTTTAAAATAAGAAAAATTAAATGATATCATTGTTAATGTTCAGAAATGCAATATTTTTATCTTTCTTTTTCTTAATCTACAGATCAATCTGTTTATCATCTCCACTAGCCTGTCGTAGGTGGGGAGACAGATAAAATATGCCTGCAGTTTTTCAATCTTGTCATATTTATAAATGGGAGAAATGGTTTGAGTAGCTAATGATCACAAGTTGTTGGGACATGAGGCTTAATTTAATTGGATAAAATATTTAAGCCTTTTAAATTTATTGCCATCTAGTTATCTACAAACTGGAGTATTGTCTAGGGGTGCTTCTGGGAGTAAGCACAAGTAAAGAGAGCTTAAAATTGGCTCATAGTCATAGGATCATTCTATTCCGTTTGCTTTATTTTCAATGAATTCATTGTTTTGTAATTGTGCTCGGGTGGTATAACCTCTAATGTATGTTCTTTGTAATGTAAAGTAACAATTAATGAAAAAAGAGACTCTGTTCTCATCAATTTTATTTTAAGAGAAATGTTATGTTCACAACATTTTTATAACTAATTATAGGTGGCAGGTTGTTATTATTGGAGCAATAAAATAATCTCAGTGATAAGTTCAAATTTACACCAATAATAACCAATCACTTGTAATTTATTGTGAAAATATTATAAAAATATTGTAGATATATCACTTTTCTTATTTTAATCCTTGCTTTAGCGAATCAAATCTTGCAATTGAGTCTTTGTGAACTCAAGTCAATCCACAAGAGGTTAAATTGTAACTTATCTTTTAATAATCACCTTTTATGGTAACACCATGATAAAATCAAGAAGGAAAGTAGGCAATGGAGGATCAAAATCCAAGGTTTTAAAAGTAGGAGCAAACAAATAATCGAAAGGAGGTGGCTTTGGTTTTTTGGTCCGATGGTGATAACATCATAAATAATATCCATCAGAAAATTATTTAATAAAATAAATATATTTATATTTTCTAACATATTCTTCTTTTTTATTTTGTAATGTCCAAAATTTAATTCAAATATATTACTAGAAGAAAGAGTGGCTCATTTATAAGCAACATCATTGTTAACATCCATTTATTTTTTAAATGTGACTTTGTTTTGTGAGAGAGACTTCTGGAAATACCACTCCAACAAGAATTTTAAACATAAACTCAACATTGAACTCAATCAAAAGGCAGCCCAGTAAGAATGTTAGGCCCACATAATTAATTTGTTGATACCTTAATGTTTAAAATGCTTGATGGGTCAAGAGAATGTGGCTATACTTTCACACGTGGGACAAGTACCACACCAACACATACGACACACAATTCAATTTTCACAAATCCAGCATCTTATGATCTAACACGATCATCAACTTTATACTGATCTTGTTGCATCACTCTATCTGGTAATTTTATAAGCTATGACTAGAGAAGTTGCCTTTCAAATTATAACGACAGAGACAGAGGTGTGCTCTATCAGTGGATGAACAAATTCCACGGACTGGTGATAATGTTCCAATATAAACTTTCTCCATCTTCAACGAGATTGAGTATATGTATGTATCATTAGCTTACTTTTGATATTATTGGAGTTGGAGAATATTAGAAAAGTTTAGTACCTATTTGTTAAGAGGATTTTTGTTTTATTTTCAAAATAGTATGAAAACAATTTTTTAAAAATGGAAATTGAAACACGTGTTAGCTTTCACTTTTAAGAACAATTTTTAAAATATTGAAAAAAAAAATGTTTAAGATACCATTTCTATTTTTGAGATTTTAAAAAAATTATAAAAAATAACAAGTAAAATTGTAGTGGGCCTTTTGTGTGATATTGGGCTGGACTGGTTCCTGCCATACTAGACCCAAAGTGTTTTGGATTAGGGAGTTGGGACCGGTTCAATTGCAACCCACATTAGTCCGGCTTGTACACAAACTATGCCTAGTTTAGCCCAGGTTTCGATCACATGCCTCTAGCAGGAAGAGCTGTTATGATAATTATGGCAGACAGATACAATAAAGATGATAACAAAGATTCATTTGCCACTTAGACAAAATAAATAATGGGTTGTTACAAGAAACACATGTTTTATGAGATGGCAATACAAATAAATACTGAACAGGTGATAATAAGCTTATTGAATCACAAAGAAATATCAGTCTGCCGTGCAGAGTTATGTCGCGGGGTCTAAGTTAGGAAGGAAACACCATTTCCTCAATGCGAATAATCTCTCCAGTGAAGAAATTAATTGCTTTGAGGGAACGGGCTCTAAATGACTTGTGCCCAAATGAACATCTCGCTTTTAGCAGGGAGCGTGGTTTGAGAGGGAGAGGGGGAAATCATCCTATTCGGTGCATTCCTGTTGTGCTATTCTCTTCTTTTTTGTTTTTTCTTTTCTCTCCGATTCTTTCTTTCTCTTCCCTTTCGTTTTTTATCTCCTCCTGTTTTACTTATTCATTGTGGTTCTCTTTTTTTAGATTACTGTTCCCTCCCCCCTTGTGCACAGTAGGAGTTCCTTATATAATGCTTGCCGTAGCTGACTTTTACCATTTTAGCCCTTAATTGTCTTTATTTGATGTGAGTGTCTTTGCCTACCATTATTGATTGGTCAATCGCCCAGCCAGTGCCACTTACCTGTGTTGGTTGTGCCACTCCACCTCACTAGACAAAGAAGACTATTTTGTTTGTTTGCTTGCCATGACATTCTTATTTGTCACGGTGTAAGTACTCTTTTCCTCTTTGTTCCTCATGGCATGCACCTAGTGGTTTCAACTCAGCTTTGCTTCTTTTGGGCGGTATGTCATCCCAGCTAGACACTAACTCCAAAAGAGCCTGAGCAAGAAGCACAAAAATAGGTTTTCCCCCTCCCCACGGCCAGACCATGCCCTCTTACCTCTAACCCATGACCCGCCACTTTTTGTATTGGTTGGGTACAGACTGGTGGTGTTTGGACCTTGCGCGTGCCTTATTTCCATGTTCGTCCAAAATCTGCCTACTGCTCATGCGTTTGTTGCTGTTTGGAGGTTCGTTTGCCTATTCTGTCGTTTTTTCTTGACTTCTTACGGCGTGGGCTACTTTCTTGATTTCTCATTCTTTATGGCTTGCTGGGCTTTGCCCGATTGTGGGCTTCCCTCCGTCGTGCCATTCTCCGTGTTTCATTCTTAGCCTTACTATTACTTCCTGTCACATCATTCTGCCATGCCTGTCATGATGTTTACTTGACCCAGAACTGCTGGGCCTCTTTGGGCTTGCTATTCATCTCTTTTCTGATGGCCCAATATACTCATTGGGCCTCTTACTATATTACTTACGGGCTCCCGCATCCTATTTACTTCCTTTTGGGCATTTTTGGCCCTTTTACTTTCTTGGGGCATCCTTGGCCCTTTCTAATTCTGTGCTTCCCATGAGCTTTTACTAAGTCCTTGGGCTTCCTTGGCCCAAGTACTTTATACTTCGTCCTTGGGGCTTATGGATTCTCCATTGTCTCTTACTTTCTTTACTTACATTGCTTTAGGCCTGCTATGACAAATGTGACTCATTCTCACTTTTCTACATCTATACAGCCTATGTGTTTGCTACTTCTCTCTTTTCGGGTCTTTTTAAGTCCATTTACTTCTTCAAGGTCCATTTGTTTGCTTTATGGTTCCATGATCCATTATTTCTGCCGCTTAGGCTTAATGGCTTTTCTATCCAACTTTCTTCTGCCCACATTGTTGGGCTTCTTCCTTTTGCTGGGCTTCCAAAAAATGAGCATCTACAAGAATTTGTAGATTAATTTTTTTTTTTGGGATAATAATAAAGGAATTAGCTTAGTACCTTTTTATTTTTTTATTTATTATATCAGCTTAGTACTTTTTTTAAACAATGATAAGCTTCAAATTTGAAGTGTGAGATTTTTTTTTTTTTTTTTTTTTGTGATAAATATAAGCTCCTTAATTTAAGAGATAGAAGAGTTTGGACAAATCTGTAGGGTCTACAGTTTTTAATTTATTTACATCTATACCATTAAAAACATTTTCCATATCTTGAAAACATATTCTTAGCTGTTTTTAAATCTTGTATTAAATAAGGAAAATATGATACAATTTTCCGAAAACTATATTTAGAGAACATTGACCAAACCATTTATTGAAGTGCAAGACCCACCATATTATTGAATGCAAAACAAAAAACTATTTTTAAATATTCTTACCAATCAGACCATTTTCTAACAACACTGTACATACAATGGAAAAATGTATTACACTAGCTTCTTTGAGATTTATTGAAATCACACCTCCAAATATTAGTATAAATGGTAGTTCTATATAAGTACTACAAATAAATTAATATACGAGTTTGCTAACAAAATATTTCCTTTTAAAAGAAATCTCTACCAAAATTATGTTGAGAAATTGTATGTTCACAACATTTTTACAACACTTTCACAACAAATCTTAAGTGATAGGTTGGTAATGACTATTATGGATGGGTAAAAAAGTAATTTAAGTAGTGGATTCAAATTACAACCAATAATAATTAACCACTTAAGATTTGTTGTGAAAGTTTTGTGAACGTAGCACTTCTCTTTGAATTTTCTGGGTTTGTGTTCTTGTTCAAGATAAACCTAGATCTTAATGTGATTTTTGGTTTTTAATTCTTTTTTATTTAGTTAAAATTGATAAATTATTTTTTTATATTTAGAAGTTGACTGGATTTGACATGGAATTTTTAAAATGCCAAATAAAAATTGTTATTATTACTTTTAATGGTCACGTCAACATTTAGTATGCTAATGGTGAACCCCATTTACCACGTAGACTATTTCCATTAGTGAGACGACAATGGGAACCAAAATGAAATCGTTTTCTTGATTTTAGAGCTAAATATGGTAAAATTTAAAAGTAGTGACCAAAATGAAAATTGGGTCAAAATATAAGATCTAAAAGTGTATTTTTGCCTTGGTTTTAATGTCAACATGAAAGAAAATGCAAAAATGTTATTGTTATGGTTATTGTTAGAGGTGATGAGTTTCTACCGAACCCTTGGAAGTTCTCTTGGCGAAATATTTGGTATGTGTTTGAAATGTGTGCCCCTAGGGTGATGTGTGTGTGAGTGAATATTTCACACTTTTTACTAATTTATTTTCAAGGTTTTAGCAGTATTTGGGCCATTTACAACATTTTGGGGATAATAATAAGATAAATTTTATTATGAGTTAGATTTTTCAGAAAGGAATTCTCTCCCTTTATTGGCTCGGTCCTCGTTTTTAATTATTGACAAATGGTGGTGGTTCACTTGTTGGAATAAAAATACATATTAAAATCAACCTCATTAAACATTAGCTGCCATATACGAGAAAAAGCTCGTGTTAAATTTATTTTTCATCAGTGGGAGTGTGAGGGTCATTAATAGGTTAGTAGTGTAATTTGACTGTACAACTATTCTGCACCCTACGCTTCTCAACTTTGAGTGGTAACATTTAAATTGTGAAAAAACTTATAAAACAAGCTATATGAAAACTGCTACCAACACACTGAACACAGTATATGAAATCTCTCTTTTATTCCATTATACCTTGTTTTTGCAGCTTTTTGTTGGCAGAGGGAACCCCTAAGGAGTTTCCATGAATCATTGTCATTACACATCCCCCGGAGTTTTGGAATACCAATTATGGAGCAAAGCAGATGAGGAAGGCTATTTTTCAATCAATGATATACCTCTTAACACAACTTTGAGTGGTAACATGCTAAAAGTCATTTTACCGTTATTAGGTGTCTCTTATGTTGAACTTATCCCTATAAACAAGTTATTGACATGTGGTAATGACTACCTTCATATGCTAGTGGAAGTTTATTGATTCATGCAGAGTTATGTACTTTTCTTAGAGACTCTAAGATTAGTTAATCTCAATGGATTAACTAATTGTATCGTGTAGAATTTGTTATTATTATTATTATTATTATTAACAATAACCTTAACAATAAGGTTGGTGGTGATTGTGACTTTTGTGTGGTTAATATTAAATTTTACCCAATTTAAAATATAATCGAGACTAATCTAGCTTAAATCAACACTATAAAAAGTTCTAATTATGAAAAAAACACATAATTGCCGATTGAATGAATCGCCCTCAATTTTTTTTTTTTGTTGAAAAATGCCAAAATTATTTAATACTAGACTATGAAGAATCTTTTCATCAAGTGCTTAGAAAAGACAACAAAAGTGGAAGCAAAAAAAGAAAGATTAAGATACTTTAACGATGTGCAAATCACAAGTGAGTGAACTTGAGACTAGTTGATTTGGGAAAATAATAACAATGACAGTAAGAGTACAAGAAGTGTCTTGAGTACTACAACTATTTATACACTATCTGCAACTAATTAACAAATTATGAGTTTGTTTATGTATTAAATTATGTATTGGTAAAGGTTTACTATCACTACCACAACATAATGTTTGTGTGCATTGGGTTTAGATTAGCATTTTTCTGTTAACTTATTATAATATTTACAACTTTTTTTAACCTCAAACTTAAAAAAAAAAAAAATCCAAGCACTAATTTCATCTGCCAACGTTTTAATTGAAGCACAACAAAGTGATAACATAAGACAATATTTAGGATGAAAGCTCAAATTTGTGTGAAAAGTGAAAACAATAGAGCTTTATAGACCCCCAAATAAAAGTTACGGCTTGGTTGATTTTTCTCTAACTTAAACTAAGTACGGAATAAGAGTAAATGCAAGCGAACAAATAATAAAACTACTCTAAGTTATATCCATCAAATATCAACAATAAAATGAAAGCTAAAAGAGTAGGGAAGAATGATGCAAATACAAGATAACACCGAGACGTGTTATTGAAGAGGAAACCAAATAACTCGGTGAAAAACCTCTCTGTCGCCCTCTAAGCAGTAAATTGATCTACTAGAGAATAAGTTGGAGTACACGAATAACAAAAGACCCCCCAAGCTTAGTCTACCCCATGTGCTTGAGCCCTCCAAGCTCCTGCTACCAACTGACTTGATGAAGCCTTGTCTTCTTTAGCTCTTTGGATCACGCAATTCAGCTCGATTACATTCGCCAAACGATTGACTTTTTCCAATGCTTTCCAGCAGTACCAAAATCTCACTTTACACTCAGATTGGGTGTGGTGAGTGTTTGGGCTATCAACCTCTCAAGAATATGGATATGGAGAGGTAGGAGTTAAGGAAAATAAAAAAGGATTGTGTAGAGGATTGTGGGTATAACAATCTCTAATTCTCAAGGGTAATATCTAGGGTTTTCTCTTTGAAAAACACTCCTTACATTATGTGGGTAATGAGGGTATATATAGTGTGGGTGAAAACATGGTGGAGCAGATATGCCAAAATAGCAAAATAGAATATTTTGCGGGTATTTCACTTCCTTACCCACGAATTACTTGCAAAAACTAGTTGTCATAACTCTTCGCATTCTAGTCTTGTGCTCTGCACATGGCTCACTTTGCGGGATAGCTTCTCGCGAATTTTCTCATGAAATCCACTTAGTCTTCAATGAAAACTTGAGTTTTCACACTCTCTTTCACACACAACCCTTACAATAAAGTCCCACATAAAATACAGGATAAATGTGATTGAATATGATTACAATCAAATTTGGCACGAAATTAAAGCTAACACAAAATAGTTGTAAATAACAACTTTACACAGACTGTCAATAACAAAGTACTATTTATTTTTTCTAAGCACAACAAATTATTGGTTAACTTCAAATTTTCAAAATATGAAAATGAATTAGTTTATCAAAAGTCAGAAAGATGGAACTATTAATTACCAGTTACTATTTCCCTAGATTCTCCAAAAAAAAAAAAAAAAAAAAAAAATTTCCCTACACTTGAAAATCCAACAAACCTAGCTTAATATCATACTTAATTTTTTTTTAATAAATAAAAATCACTCCTCCTAATTGCATCCCATACCATATTCATTATTGGGGAACGTATTTTATTTGTAAGATTAACATTTGATGGAAAATTTTTAAATGTTCATTTTTTTCATCTAATGTTAATTTAATAACTACAAAATGTTCCCAAGCCAGTAATTAATAAAATATAAAAAATAAAATAAAAAGCACATAATTAATATTGTAAATCAACCAGGTGAGTTCCAATTGAAACTAATTTTTTATGGGTTGATTTTATTGTATGAATTTTGATAATAAAATTCGCTAAGATTGTCAACATTTTTTTTTTTTTGAATGAGCATGAATGTTCAATTAATTAGAATTTCAAATTTTATAAAATTATAGATTCTTGAGTGTTTAAAATAAGAAAAATTAAATGATATCATTGTTCATGTTCAGCAATGCAATATTTTTTTATCTCTCTTTTTCTTAATCTGCAGATCAATTTGTTTATCATCTCCACTAGCATGTCCTGGGTGGGGAGACAGATAATATGCCTGCAGTTTTGTCAGTCTTGTCATATTTATAAATGGGAGAAATGGTTTTGAGTAGCCAATGATCACAAGTTGTTATTTATTTTGATAAATATTTAGGGGTGTTTGGTAGAGTAGTTTGAGGCGAGATTTTTGTAATTTTTTGAAATACGTGAAGGTGAAAAAGTGTAAAAATGTATACAGTGTTGCTTAAAATATAAAAATGTGAGTTTGAGATGGAAAAACAAACGGCCCTTAAACCTTTTAAATTTATTGTCATCTAGTTATCTACAAACTGGAGTATTGTTTAGGGGTGCTTGTGGACAAATTATAAGGAATTCTTGGTAGACAAAGTGATATGATTTATCATTTAACTAAAAAAATTTCATTTGTTTAAAATTGTTAAGTCAGAAATTTTTTTTAAACAAAAATTGATTACTAACTCAACAATTTTAAATAAGTGGAATTTTTTTAGTGAAATGATAGACAAATGACGTGGTCCACTATGAGAACTGTATAATTTTTCGTGTTTGAGTAAGCACAAGTAAAGAGAGCTTAAAAAATGGCCCATAGTCATAGGATGATTCTATTCTGTTTGCTTTATATTCAATGAATTCATTGTTTTGTCCTTGCTGTGCTGGGGTAGTATAACCTCTAATGTATGTTCTTTATAATGTAAAGTAATAATTAATGGAAAAAGAAACCCCTGTTCTCATAAAGTTTGTCCTTTTTTTTTTTTTTTTGGGTCTGTGGGGCGACATTTAGTCATTTAGTGGGTGAGCAATGTTATTTCACTTGCATCTTTATAAGGTAAATTACAATTTACCCAATTTAATTTGGTGATTTCACAATTAAGTCTACCAATTGTTCAATTTGATGAATTCCTTACATTTGGAATAAAATGAAATCATTAAATTTTGTATAATAAGTGTTTTTGTAGACCGTGAGCATTTGACTCTAACCATTTCATTTTATTCCAAACTTTAGGCGGTCAAGTGTAGAAATTAAAAAGTTTTTGAACTAAAATTATGATGGGGCTAGATTGCAAGTGGGTAAATATGTTGAGGAAATCCCATTATGTCTAGCTAATTGCTAATCATGTTTATACGTGAAGCACATGCATATCCACACACCTCAGTGCTCAAGCGTGTCACCTGCCCCATGGATGGTTCAGTAACCAAAAAAAACCCACTATTCCAATAAGGCAATAAATTGTCGGCTACAACTTTGCATTCAAAACATCAAAAACATAAATTGAGCTGGTGACTAAAGGCAGGTGTATTAAGGATGTTCTCGTGAATTGAATAGGAATAAATCGTGAGATTGTTTGGCTTAATTATAGTTTGTTACTATAGGTACAAGAATTTAAAAAAGAGTAATTGTACCACGTGTCATAACCACGGCCGAGGGGGCCATTTTCATGCCGAGGAGGTCACATCCTTGGGCAGTAAGGTCACGCTAGTGGCACGTTACCAAAGGAGATCATACTATAGAAAAAGAGTTTTGGGGAAGGGGTTAGCTATGACATGACTGAAGGGATGGTAGCTGCCACTACATTTAATACATCCCACCAAATCTCCTAGCTGCATTTATGTGGAGAGAACCCTTGAATAGTGTTACTTTAATTGCTGCAACTCACAAGGGGTTTGGGAAGGCGTCTGATGGGACAAGCACTCAAGTAGTGGCCTAGACGATTAGCAAATGGAGGGCCATGATCATTTAAAGGGAGGTATATAAGGTAAGAAGCCCTCCGGGGAGAAGGGATCGGAAAATCTGTAGAGAAACCACTATAGCACCAAGAACTGAAGTTGTATCCCAGTTTAAGAGGAATACAGATAAAGATCATTCTTCTCGGATTTTCCCGATGAAGGTTTTCTTTGCGCAGAGCTTGTTTTTCTTTATTTTCTTACTATCTTTGATTTACTGTGCGGGTTGTGTGATCCATTGAAGCCTAAATTTTAAGCCCACTCTCTACAAATTTATTGTATTGGGTTATTTGGGCCTTAAATCCATTCATCTTTTGGGCTTAAGAACCAAAACCTGCCCTTACAATTACATTCAATATCTTTGCATACAAAATATCTTAATAGAAACAGTACAAAAAATATGCTCATTAGTTTAACAGCAAAAATCTAAACAATTTAATTTGTATGGAAAGCTAACAAAAGCAAAATCTAATTTTGATTCTAATTGAATTTTCTCTAAACCTTAGTTTAAAAAATTATTTTATAAATGGCATTACTATATAAATGAAACAAATAAGTTAATATCCTGAGTTTGTTAACAAAATATTTCCTTTTAAAAGAAATTTCTACCAAAATTATGTTGAGAAATGCTATGTCTATAATATTTTTACAACATTTTTATAACAAATTCTAAGTGGCAAGTAGTTAGTGGCTGTTATTGGTGGGCGAAAAAGTAATTTAAGTGATAGATTCAAATTAGAACTAATAAAAACTAACTACTTAGGATTTGTTGTGAAATTATTATGGACGTAACAATTTTTTTTGAATTTTCTGAGTTTGTGTTTTTGTTTATACTTGTTCAAGATATACCTAAATCTCAATTCATGTGATTTTTGGTTTATAATTATGTTTTTTTTTTTTATTTAGTTAAAATTGATAAATTAATTTTTTATATTTAGAAACTGAAGTAGATCTAACGTGGCATTTTATGCCAAATAAATTTTTTTATTATTACTTTAATGGCCACGTCAGCATTTAGTGTATTAATGGAGCACTTCGTCTGCCACATAAATTATTTCTGTTTGTGAGATGACAGTAGGGACCAAAATTAGAATGCTTTTTGATTTTAGGAACTAAATGCAGTTAAATTAAAAAGTAGTGACTGAAATGGAAATTGGGTCAAAACATAGGGACCAAAAATGTATTTTTGCCTTGGCTTTAATGTCAACATAAAAAAAAAAGTAAAAATGTTATTGTTATGGTTATTGTTACAGGTTGTGAGTTTCTGCTGAACCCTTGGCATTTGAGACCCACTTACTAGAACTCTTGGAAGTTTGCTTGGCAAAATATGTGGTATTTGTTTGAATTGTATGACACTAGGGTGATGTGTGTGAGAGTGAATATTTCACCCTTCTTTTTTTTTTGAGGTTTTAGCAGTATTTGGGTCATTTCTATTATTTTGGGGGTATTTTGGTCATTTTAATAGTTTTGAGATGATTTTGGTTATCTTATCTTTCTTAGGTGTGATCTTTTGGGGCTTGGGTCTATCTTGTATTTTATTAATCAGGAACAAATGATGGAAATCTTGATTCCATTTTCAAATTTATTAATTGGATGCTACGTTATCGTATATTCTACAGCCCTTGGTTGATTAATATTGAGAGTCATCCCCTCAAATATAGGGCTGAGAAAGAGTATGTTACTGATGGGATATTTTATTTTACTGTTTATTATACAAGCTCAGGTATAAGCAGAGAATTCGCTATATAATGTTAAGAGTCATCCCATAGGCAAGAGAATCAACTATAGGATTGAGAACGTATTGACACAGTGAAGTAGAGTAAAATAGAGAAGTTACATTTTGGGAAGATAAGAAGTAAAAAACGTTTGGGGAAAATAGTTTTCTCCCTTTGTTGGCAATGGTCCATTTGCTTTTCTTGAATAAAAAAAGAAAAAAGAAAACTAGCCCCACTAAGGGTAAGCAGCCATATACAAAATTAATAAAGCTCGTCTTAATTATTTTTTTATTTCATTCGAGTTAGTGTGAGGGTCATAAATACGTTGTTTGACAGTACATCTATTTTGCACCTTAAGCTTCTCAACTAGAGTGGTGAAATGCCAAAAGTTGTTTTGCCTGTATTAGGTGTCCCTTATGTTGAATTTATCCCTATAAACAAGTTATGGACATGTGGCAATGACTACCTTCATATGCTAGTGGAAATTTTGACTATTCATGCAAAGCTATGTACTTTTCTTAGAGACTCTAAGATTAGTTAATCTCAATGGATTAACTAATTGTATTGTGTAGAATTTGTTAAAAAAAATTGTTATTATTACTTCAACTAATAATAACAATAACAATAACAATAACAATAATCATAACCATAAAAATAAGATTGGTGGTGATTGTGACTTTTGTGGGGTTAATATTTTTACCCATGTTTGTACCACTTAGTTCAATAAAAGAAATATTGAGAAACGATTTAAAATTTCATGGCTTAGCAAAGTTATAAAAAGTTCTAATCATTAAAAAACAAAATTGCCGATTAAATTAATCGTCCTCAATTATTATTATTATTTTTATGAAAAATACCAAAATTATTTAATACTAGACTATGAAGAATCTTTTCATCAAGTACTTAGAAACGACAACAAAAAAAAGTGGAAGCAAAAAAGAAAGATTAAGATCCTTCAACGATATGCAAATCAAAAGTGAGTGTGTAAGTACACAATTGCACCTGGACCCAAAGAAGATTATGGGCTCAGGCCCAATGAGCCTTAAACAATGAAAATTTGTAGAGCGTGGGTTTGAAATCTAGATTAAAGGTACTGAGAACTTGATAACAGGCTTTTATATGCAAACACTTGTAAATAATGAATGATAATTGCAAATGGGTCTCCTCGGACTTGAGCCGAGGACTATTTCTTTACTATTTCTCTTTCTTCCTTAAAGATTACAATTCTTAATTTCTTTCTTAGTTACAGCCTCCCCTTAACTCTCTGGCCTTCACCCCCCTTAAATGCGGCCAGGGAGGTAGGTGCAGAGTCTTTAATGCGAAGGTGGTAGCTTTTGCTCTTGATATTTTCTTTAACACTGGTGCATCTAGAAGGTTCAGGGTCTCCCCCTTTTAACTAACAGTCTTTCCAGAATTCTGCCTTGACCTTTGTAGTAAATCTTCGAGTTCTCTTGGAACGGTCCGAGGAGGAACTCACCATCGGCTGTATCCTCGGACCCTTGGCATATGGGCCGATTCACAGTACTAACAAATTCCTAGCTTATGAACAGATCGGCCCTCCTTGCTAGAGCCCAAAGGCCCACATGCCCACTTGGGTCCTTTTACTCCCCACAATAGCCCCTCCAAACTCTGTTTTTCAACATCCGAGGAGAAAAATAGGGTTTTGATCTAACGAAAACTTTCCCCACACGTTCTGTAAATAACCGCGCGTGTGAAGACCGTTTCGCGTTCCAGAGGATGCCACTTGGCGGTTTTATTTTCAAAAACGTGCGCATTTATTACCGTAAGTTACACCTTGTCCCCCACGTTCAACGGTGAGATGAGCATCCAACGGTCCTTGTTACTCTATGAAAATTTGGGCGGGACAAATACAATTTCGAGGCCGCTTCCCGCACGTCGTGACGCTTTGGGAACCTGCGCCTTCATTTATTTCTTCAGAGGCTAATCCCATCAAAACATCAGTAATCACCTTTTGTCTGCAGAAATCCGTGGAAATTCGCACAACTTGAAATTTGTAAGTTCTTATTCCTTTTTTTCTTAACCCTTTCTCCTTGGACCCTATCCTCGGCTCCCCTTATAACTGTTCTCCCTCTTAGAACTTAGTCTTTCGTTCCTTTCTGATGAGAAAGTTTAAGTTTCTAGTTGATACCGCCGCTGGGATAGAATGTTTTAGAGCCAAGTATCATATTCCCAGCGACGTAGGTTTAAAATACTACCTGGCGGAAGCCGTGGCCGGTTCTAGGAAAACCGGAGAGGTCATCATCCCAATGGTCGCCTTCGTAGAAGGTGGGATGACCCTCCCAATGAAACCCGTAACCAGGGAGTACCTCCGCAACCACTGGTTGTGTCCCGATCAGTGCGCTCCAAACGTTTTTAGAGTTTTAGGTAGCGTCGACGCTCTAAATGAGCAAATGGGTCTCAACCTTACCTGGCACGACGTTGTTTTTATGTACGAGTGCCATAAACTTACCAAGGTAGGTTATTACATCAAATCCCGTTCTAGTGTCGTTAGGTTAATCTCCTGTCTGCCCAAATCCAATAAAGGCATGAAGGATGACTACCTCATCGTCTCTGGCAACTGGCACGACGGCCCCCACTGCCCAGTTGAGTGGGGAGATCCAGGTGCGACACCTTAGGATTTAACTTCCCACCCCCTAACTCCCTCTAACATCTAGAAATGTGCATTTACATTTACTTGAGCGTCTAACTTTAACTTATTGCCTGTTATATGAATCTGACCATGTTTGTTTATTTTGATGTCTTTCTTTGTAGATAAGCAACTCGTGCGCCCACACTTAAGCCATTGCAACGTTGCAGATTTGAACCGCGTGCTACGCTCCAAGGTATTCATCAGCGAAGATTTACAACTTAGAGCGGCTCATCTGATACTAGGCTACGATCCGATATCCTCGGACTTCCAGGAGATAGAGAACGCCATTATTGCCGGTGACCGGCGGCGTAGGAGGATTCACGTAGCTAGACCGCATTTCCTGGCCGACCACAACCTTCCCGACGCCCCCCACACCATACTGTACTCACAACCAATTGCTGCGATCCCTCTCGCTACACACTCTCAGGCAATTGTCGTCCCAGAGGAGCAGGTGTCTTCTTCGAACACATTGGACGAGGAAATAGATCAATTTCAACTCGAGGACGCCCCACGACCTCGTGGAAACCCGTTCGTTGTTCTTTCCGATGAGGACGAGGAGCCTGCCAAGATCTCTGGGATCGAGGGCCAAGTGATAGCACGTCCAGAAGACAGCTCCATTGAGGAAGACATGGACGAGCTTAAGGGCCTCATAACCGCGAGAGGCGCGAGAGTGGCCAAAAAGGGAACGAGGGGGTCCCAAGTTCCCCTTGCCTTGCCACCACCCCCTCCTCCAGCCGAGCCCAAACCTCCCACTGATGATCCTAAGAAGAAAAGAAAGGTGGATGCCGAGGGGGCTGGTGGCGAGAAGCCAAAGAAGCTGAAACAGCAGCCACCGCCGGCCCAACAGCAGAAGCTGGACAAGGGCAAAGGTCGCGCCCGCTCAGTTGAAAGTAGGGAGATCAGAGACGTGGCCGAGGTGCGCCGAGCACCAGCTACCTGGTCTCCTGACTTGAGACTAGACGGCGCACCAATTCCCTGCCACTCCAGCATTAGGGCAGTCCAACAAGGCCACGCCCACCATCTGGCCGAGGTGTTGGAGTGTCCTCTTCTGCTGCCCAAGGACATGGAAACCTTGGAGAAGATGGGTCAACCTCAGCTGTTCCTTTCATTAAAAAGGGGTTTAGCCTTGGTAAGTTCCACTTCGCACTCGTACTTTATATTTATTTGTAAACACTTTACCATATTTAACCTCCTGACATTTTTGCAGTCCATCCAAGAAGTTTTCGCGGCCGAGAAGTTCGTGGAGGATTCTCGGAAGCGCGCTGGGATGAAGCAAGAGCTAAGGCAAGAGGCAGAAAGGTCCCTAAGCCAGGCACTAGTAGAGAATGGCAAGCTCACATCAAGGCTGGCCGATCTAAAAAGAGAGAGGAATGGTGCTGAAGCCAGCTTGAAGACGATGGAGAGCTAAGTGGAGGGGCAGCGTAAGCTTTTCCGCCAAAAGGATGACGAGCTCGCCCAAGTCCAACAGGCATGCTTTGACTTGGAAAAGGAGCTTACGCGGGCGAAGGAGGAGGCTCGCGCCCACAAGCACGCACTGGAGGCTGCGAAGAAGGCCAGCTATCAGGAGGGGGTGACTAGAACGCAAGAACAGCTGACAGAGGCTTTTGCGGCCTTGTGCCGAGAGTACTGTCAGCAGGTCTGGGGAGAGGCCATGAATGCAGCAGGGGTTCCTCAAGCTTCCGAGCTGAGGAAGCCCAAGAACATTTGGCTTCCCCTAGACATACAGGAAATTGAAGACCCTCTTGTTGTTGCCTTTTTTGCCCTTCCTCCTATGGTGCAAGAACTTGTTCTTGATCCTACAGAACCTGAAGGTTCCCATAAAGAGAAGGACGAGTGTGGTGGTGCCGAGAAGGAGCAGATTCAAAATGTGGAGCCCCTCATTCCTTCAACAGACAAAGGGAAACAAGCCTTGTCCACTTTTGAGCTGGAACTGAAGAGCACTGAGGCTGGCAACAGCTCCCTCCAAGACCCTCTTTCCCTAGTTTAAGGCCTAGTATAGGAACTTTCTGTACTCCCCTTTTTTGTAAATAATTAATGAAGAACATTTTTATTCAACTTTCGTTCATGTTGTCTTTGTTTTACTTTATTCTTTTTGTGCTTGCCATGAAAGTTTTCACTAACAAATAGTTAAAGGGAGAACAGCATAAATAAGTCTAACTCCATTAAGCAAACAACTATGACTTCAAGACAGCCACATAACTTAGTATAGATATTAAACATTGTCGTAGTTAGACAACTCACATGATGGTTAAACCTTTGTAATCTGACGTATTGCTTTCAGTAGGATGTAAGGTCCGAAGACCATTCCTTACAAAAATTTGTTTAACACTTAAAGATGTGGGACTTGAGATCCAAATTAATGAATGGTAAGATACTGATTTCCACAAAACGGGTGATAAGAATAAGAACAATGACAAGATATTAAGAATAGTAACAAGATATCAATTTCCACCAGGTTTGTGGTCTGAGAACTACACTTAACCAAGTTTTTGTTTGATTCTTAAGAATAGTAACTTCAAATGTTAATTTCCCCAAAGTAGGAGGTCCGAGGACCCGGCATAACTAAGGTTCTGTTTAACAAATGACAAGATATCAATTTCCACCAGGTTTGTGGTCCGAGGACTACACTTAACCAAGTTTCTGTTTGATTCTTAAGAATCGTAACTTCAAATGTTAATTTCCCCAAAGTAGGAGGTCCGAGGACCCGGCATAACTAAGATTATGTTTAACAAATGACAAGATATCAATTTCCACCAGGTTTGTGGTCCGAGGACTACACTTAACCAAGTTTCTGTTTGATTCTTAAGAATACTAACTTCAAATGTTAATTTCCCCAAAGTAGGAGGTCTGAGGACCCGGCATAACTAAGGTTATGTTTAACAAATGATAAGATATCAATTTCCACTAGGTTTGTGGTCCGAGGACTACACTTAACCAAGTTTTTGTTTGATTCTTAAGAATAGTAACTTCAAATGTTAATTTCCCCAAAGTAGGAGGTCCGAGGACCCGGCATAACTAAGGTTCTGTTTAACAAATGACAAGATATCAATTTTCACCAGGTTTGTGGTCCGAGGACTACACTTAACCAAGTTTCTGTTTGATTCTTAAGAATAGTAATTGCAAGCCCCTGAGGTATTTATAACTTTGAACTGAGAACAAACAAAAGCATATTTTATTAATAATAATACCTTCGAAGGTTATTTACATTCCATGGGCGTGGTACAATTCTTTCATCTAGGTCAGCTAGCCGATACGACCCTATGCCTGCTACTGAAACAATGCGATAGGGGCCTTCTCAGTTTGGTCCTAGCTTACCCCAAGCTGGGTTCTTAGAAGTGCCCACAACTTTTCTTAGTACAAGATCCCCAGGTGCGAGTGGCCTTAGCTTCACGTGGGCATCATATCCTCGTTTAAGCTTCTGTTGATAGTAAGCCATTTGGACCATAGTTGCCTTGCGTCGTTCCTCAAGTAAGTCAAGACCTTTCTCTAGGAGTCCATCGTTATTCTCCGGGCTAAAAGAACTCGTCTTCAGGGTGGGGAAGCCAGATTCCAGAGATATCACCGCCTCGGCTCCATAAGTCATAGAGAATGGTGTTTCTCCCGTGGACCTGCGCGGTGTAGTCCGATACGTCCACAGGACATGTGGGAGTTCTTCTACCCATCTGCCTTTTGCATCGTCTAACCTTTTCTTCAGCCCACTGACTATGACCTTGTTCACGGCCTCGGCTTGCCCATTTCCCTGAGGATAAGCCGGGGTGGAGTATCTATTTATGATGCCTATATCACCGCAATACTTCCTAAAAGCCTTGCTGTCAAATTGAACGCCATTGTTTGATATAAGCGTATGTGGTATTCCAAACCTAGTGATGATGTTCTTCCAAACAAACTTCTTGGAGTTAACATCTCTGATATTTGCTAAGGGCTCGGCCTCAACCCATTAAGTGAAATAGTCTGTCCCCATGAGAAGCCATCTTTTGTTTCCTGCAGCTCTCGAAAATGGCCCCACTTTGTCCAATCCCCACTGCGCAAAAGGCCAAGGACTGGAGAGAGGGTTAAGAACCCCTCCAGGTTGATGAATATTAGGGGCAAACCTCTGGCATTGATCACATTTTCTAGCATAGTCCTGAGCCTCTCTTTACATATTGGGCCACCAATAACCCTGAGTCAGGGCTATATGGGCTAAGGACCTCCCCCCTAGTGTGGCTTCCACAAATCCCTTCATGTAGTTCCTCCAGAAGTGCTTCCGTTGATTCAGGGTGCACACACAACAAGTACGGTCCTGAGAAGGATCGTTTGTACAGTTTCTGGTCCTCGGACAACCAGAAATGTGGCGCCTTTCGATGTATCTTATCTGCTTCAGACTTGTCATCAGGAAGGATATCGTTCCTAAGAAAAGATATGACCGGTCAATCCAACTGGGTTCAGGTTTTATTAGATGGATGCGAGCCGCATTGACGGGGGTAAGAGTGGGCTTTAGCAAATCCTCTACGAGGATAATCCTGGGCAAATCTTGAGCCGAAGACGTTGCCAATGTGGCCAAAGAGTCTGCATGGGTGTTTCCACTCCTAGAGATGTGAGCTAAGACGAAGGAGTCAAATTCAGCTTGCTGACGCTTGACCTGGGCCAAATATTCTTGCATTCTTGGGTCTCTAGCCTCCATGGTCCCCGTGACTTGGCTGACCACCCATCCTATGTACCATCTCCATGCCCGAGAACATCTAGATTTCCTTTCCACCTATCCTATGTACCATCTCCATACCCACCAAGACTGCTTCATACTCGGCCTCATTATTAGTAGCCGAGAACGCCTATCTCAAAGATTTTTCGAAGACAATCCCCTCAGGGGACATTAGGACAAGTCCAACACCAGACCCTCTCTGATTAGCTGCCCCATCGACATACACTTTCCAAGTCGGAGGTACTGCGGCTGCGATCACACCAACTGATTTTTCATCCATGCGCGCCTCTTTTAGAGTTTCTTCTAGTAATGGTTCGGTAAACTCTGCCACCAAGTCAGCGAGGACCTGCCCCTTCACCGAGGTGCGAGGCATGTATTTAATGTCAAAGGCTCCCAAAATGGTTCCCCATTTTGCCACCCTGCCAGAGTAATCGGTGCTGCGTAACACCGCCTTGAGAGGCAACTGGGTTAGAACCACTACAGTGTGAGACTAGAAATAATGAGGGAGCTTACGCGTGGCATGAACTATGGCCATAAGTGCTTTCTCCAAGAGCAGATAGCGCACCTCGGCCTCATTCAAAGATTTACTAACATAATAGACCGGTCTTTGCACCCCGCTTTCATCCCTTACAAGGACCAGGCTGACCGCGTGGACGGCCACTGCCAGATAAGCAAACAAGACCTCGTCCGTCTCGGGGCGAGACAAAACGGGTGGCCGAGAAAGATATTGCTTAAGCTATTGGAAAGCTAACACGCAGTCCTCGGTCCATTGAAACCCTTTCCATTTATTCAACAATTGGAAGAAAGGACGGCATCGGTCAGCTGACCGAGAAATGAACCTATTCAATGCGGCAATCATTCTGGTCAATTTTTGGATTTCTTTCGGGTTCCGAGGCGGCTGCAAATCCTGAATAGCCTTGACCTGCGCTGGGTTTACCTCTATGCCTTTGTGAGTAATCATATACCCCAGGAACTTTCTAGACCCCACGCCAAAAGAGCACTTTGAGGCGTTAAGGCGCAGCTTGTACTTTCTTAGCACCTGGAAGGTGTCGGCCAGATCTCTCATGTGTGAAGGTATTGTTTTACTTTTCACCACCATATCATCCACATATACCTCGATAGTCTTCCCTAGTTGCTGTTCAAATATTCTGGTCATCATTCTTTGGTAGGTAGCCCCAGCATTCTTCAACCCAAACGGCATGACCTTATAGTGGTAGTTCCCTGTTGGAGTAATGAAAGCAGTATTCTCTTGATCCTCCAACGCCAATGGAATCTGATGGTAACCCTGGAAGGCATCCAAAAAACTCATACGAGGATGTCTGACAGTGGCATCCACAAGTTGATCAATACGCGGCATTGAGAACGAATCCTTGGGGCAAGCCTTGTTCAAATCAGTGAAGTCCACACATACTCTCCACGTTCCGTTTTTCTTTTTAACCATAACTGTATGCGCCAACCACTCGGGGTAGAAAACTTCCTTAATAGCCCCTGCCCTCTTGAGTTTGAGCACCTCTTCCTTCACAGCCTCGGAATGTTCTTTGGAAGAACACCGAGGTGGCTGCCTTCTCGGAACAATGGCAGGGTTGACGTTTAAATGATGACAAATGAAGCTCGAGTCTACGTCGGGAGCCTCATAAGGGTCCCATGCGAAAACATCAATATTGTCTTTCAAAAATTCCAACAACTCCATCTTCTCCTGGTACGGCAAACGTATGCCGACTTGGAAGAACCTCTCTGGGTCATCGGCTACCAAAAACTTCTCTAACTCCTCACAATGTGTCTCCTGTCACCACTCTAGGTGCATCAGGGGCCGTTAATTGCTATAAGTCTTTGATGATCAAAGCCGAAGACTCGACTCCCATCTGGTGCAACATTGCAGCCGATATGCATTGCCTGGCCACCGACTGGCTGCCGAGGATCTCTTCAACATATTCCCCCGAGGGGTACTTAACCTTAACGTGTAAGGTAGAGGAGACGGCTCCCAGAGCATGCAGCCATGGTCTGGCGAGGATGGCTGTATATGGGGAGTACGCATCTACCACAATGAAATCCACCTCAACCGTTTCTGAGCCGGTTTGAATGGGCAAACGGATCTGTCCCTTCGGCACAACAGCCCTTCCTTCAAAGCTTATGAGTGGCGAGTCATAAGAAGTAAGATCTTCCAGCTTCAACCTTAAACCCTTAAATAAATCAGGGTACATGATATCCGCACCACTGCCCTGATCAATCATCACCCTCTTCACATCATAATTCCCTATCTTGAGAGTGACCACAAGAGCATCGTCATGGGGTTGAATGGTACCAACTTTATCCTCCTCTGAAAATCCCAAGATGGGTAAAGTCATCTTCGACCTCTTCGGCCTACAGCCTGCCTCCTCGGCCTGAGAATGGGAAACCGCCATTACCCTAGTGGGACCTGAGCCGGTCCTGCCAGGTGCAACAAAGATAACGTTAATTGTTCCTAATGCCGGTCGAGATGGATTATTCCTTTGATTGTTTGAGCCAGATCGATTGCCCTGCTTACTAGGTTGACACAGGTGCTGCTTCAGTTTTCCTTCACTGACAAGCTGCTCCAAGTAGTTCCAAAGGGTCCGACAATTCTCGGTAGTGTGGCCCACGTCCTGATGGTACTGACAAAAGAGGTTCTGATTCCTCTTCGTGGGGTCTCCTGCCATCTTACTAGGCCACTTGAAGAAGGGCTCCTTACGAACTTTCTCCAGCAACTGGTGTACTGGTTCTCGAAACACAGTGTTCACGGCCTGAGGTGCAACCGAGTCGGATTGACTATTGTAATCTCTCCTTGGCTTGTTATTGTGGTATTTGTCCGACCTGAAATCCCTTCTCTCCTGCGGGATAACCTTCTCCTTACCCTTTCCTTGCTGCTGGTCTTCCTCTACCCTTTTGTATTCATCAATACGATCCATGAGGCGATGTACGCTGCGGACGGGCTTTTTGGTCAAGGACTTCCTCAAATCATGATCAGTAGGAAGACCTACCTTAAAGGTATTAAGCGCCACCTCATCAAAATCACCATCTATCTCGTTAAACATCTCCCAGTACCGGTCGGAGTATGCTTTCAACGTCTCCCCTTCCCTCATGGTCATGGATAACAGTGAGTCCAACGGCCGAGGTACTCTGCTACACGTAATGAACCGCGAAGCGAATGCTCTAGTAAGCTCCCCAAGCGAACCTATAGACCCCGATTTAAGGCCGTTGAACCACCTCATAGCAACAGGTTCCAAGCTAGAGGGGAAAACTTTACACATCAGGGTCTCGTTGTGAGAGTGCACCGCCATCCTTTGGTTAAAGTGACTCACGTGCTCCACTGGATCAGTCCGGCCATTGTAGATGGTGAAGGTGGGCTGGGTAAACCTCCTGGGGAGCCTCCCCTTCTCAATCCTCCGTGAGAATGGAGATTTGGAGAGTTGGTGCAAAGCCCGGCTCATAGCATCGTTCCCCAAGCCCCTAGAAGGAAGTTTCTTGCGTCTGCGAGCTAGCTGGTCGTCCTCCTCACAAGAGGACATTGCGCTGGGGGGTGAGCATGACCTTGAGCTGTAACTACCTCCCCGATCCTCCTCTGAGGAAGGATTAGATGAGGACGGTGAAGACCTACGTCTGGCGCGGCGTAGCTTTCTCTTCAAACGATTGATCTCCTTCTGCATGGCTTTAGCACCATCCTCGTGGGTGGTGCTACCCCCACCATAAGTATGGCTAGCCCCGGGGTATTCTGTATGAACACTTCCCTTACGATCCCTTTGACGCTCAAGACGTTCGAAAAGATCCTCCGGTTGTGATCCCTGAGACTCTGCATTGTGTGAGCCTAAGCCTACCATAGTATCCCAACTCCTTTTAGACTAGATTCCCACAGATGGCGCCAATTGTAAGTACACAATTGCAGCTGGACCCAAAGAAGATTATGGGCTCAGACCCAATGAGCCTTAAACAATGAAAATTTGTAGAGCGTGAGTTTGAAATCTAGATTAAAGGTACTGAGAACTTGATAACATGCTTTTATATGCAAACACTTGTAAATAATGAATGATAATTGCAAATGGGTCTCTTCGGACTTGAGCCGAGGACTATTTCTTTACTATTTCTCTTTCTTCCTTAAAGATTACAATTCTTAATTTCTTTCTTAGTTACAGCCTCCCCTTAACTCTCTGGCCTTCACCCCCCTTAAATACTTCATTCCCTGATGCTTTTTTGACAGTGACTAGAAGTTTCAGCCCTACTGTTCAGGGATCACTTCCCCATTAATGCGGCCAGGGAGGTAGGTGTAGAGTCTTTAATGCGGAGGTGGCAGCCTTTGCTCTTGATATTTTCTTTAACACTGGTGCATCTAGAAGGTTCAGGGTCTCCCCCTTTTAACCAACAGTCTTTCCAGAATTCTGCCTTGACCTTTGTAGTGAATCTCCGAGTTCTCTTGGAACGGTCCGAGGAGGAACTCACCCTCGGCTGTATCCTCGGACCCTCGGCATATGGGCCGATTCACAGTACTAACAAATTCCTAACTTATGAACAGATCGGCCCTCCTTGCTAGAGCCCAAAGGCCCACATGCCCACTTGGGTCCTTTTACTCCCCACAGAGTGAATTTTTTATTTGGGAAGGTAATAACAATAACAATAAGAGTAGAAGAAGTATTTGAGTACTATAACTATTTATACACTATCTTCTACGGATTAACTAATTATGAGTTTCTTTATATATTAAATTATGTATCGGTAAAGGTTTACTTTCACTACCATAACATAATGTTTGTGTGCATTGGGTTTAGATTAGCTTTTCTTTTCTTTTTTTCCCTGTTAACTTATTAGAATATTTACAAATTTTTAGTACATAGTACTTTCAAAAATAAAAATAAAAAACAAAAAATTTCAAGCAGAGAAAAGGCTCTGCCTCTACCTATTAAACATTAGAAACATAATTATGTAAGAGGCAAAAAGAATGAACTTATTCACATTTGCTTTTATGTTCTTTATGTTAAGATTAAACAACTATGTAAGTAACTAGGCAAAATCTCTTTTTACACTATGATATGTAAAGGATTGATTTTTGTTTACTTCCAATTACTTTCTATTCCCTCTACTCACAGGATAGAATATGCATTTTTCATCTAAAGGGGATCAATGGGTAAGATTCTCAAGCTCAAACATAGAACAGTCCTACTGATCATTAATATATTTGATGTACCAGAACTACACCATAAAAAATTGTGGCCTACTCACCTAGTTTGCTCGACCAATCTTCTTGCGCATTGCGAAGCACGAACAAACGCATAATATAGTGAGAAGTCAAAACTTTTAAAAGTGTCATCTTTTGAAGCTATTTTAGAACAAGAATAGACATTTAGTAATCCTGTTTAGCTATAGAATAGATAGACACAATATGCAAGGACATCCAACCTCAACATTCTTCCTCACCGAAGATTCAATCCAAACTCTAATTTCATCTGCCAACCTTTTAATCTAAGCACAACAAAGTGATAAAGTGATAACATAAAACAAGGATGAAGTTTCAGAGTGTCAATAACAAAGTACTATTTTTTTTTCCAGGAACAAGAAATTATTGGTTAACTACAAATTTTCAAATCTGAAAATGAATTACTTTATCAAAAATAAAAAAGATAGAACTATCAATTACTAATTACTATTTCCCCAAAAAAAAAAAAAGTATTTCCCTCCACCCGAAAATCCAACAAACCTAGCTTACTATCATACCTAAATTTAAAAAAAAAAAAAAAAATCTTACTTTTCACTCCTCCTAATTGCATCCCATACTATATTAATTATTGGGGAACATATTGTATTTATAAGATTAACATTGATGGAAAATTTTTAAATGTACATGTTTTTTCATCAAATGTTAATTTAATAACTACAATATGTTTTCCAGCCAGTAATTAATAAAAAAAGAAAAAAAAATTAAAGAATACATAATTAATATTGTAAATCTACCATGAAAATTCCAATTGCAACTAATTTTCATGTGTCGATATCATTGTATGAATTTCGATAATAAAATTCACTAAGAATGTTAACATTTTTTTTTTTTGAATGAGCATGAATGTTCAATTGATTAGAATTTCAAATTTTATAAAATTATGGATTCTTGAGTGTTTAAAATAAGAAAAATTAAATGATATCTGTTCAGCAATGCAATATTTTTTATCTCTCTTTATCTTATCTGCAGATCAATCTGTTCATCATCTCCACTAGCATGTCCTAGGTTGGGAGACATATAATATATGCAAGCAGTTTTTCAGTCTTGTCATATTTATAAATGGGAGAAATGGTTTTGAGTAGCCAATGATCACAAGTTGTTGGGACATGAGGGTTTATTTATTTTGATAAATATTTAAGCCTTTTAATTTTATTGCCATCTAGAAAAATCTGCCTGCAGCAGCGTTGGTTTCAGTGGCCTTTGAAAAAAACGCCACTATAGGGTTTTGCCACTATATGTACCTTATATAGCAGCGTTTAACAAACGCCACTATAGGTCCTTAAAAGACCACTTTAAGCAGTTTCCTCATATATATATAAATTTTAAAAATTCAGCAAAATTTTTTTTAAAATAAGGGAGCTATAGCAGCGTTTACAGAAGCCACTATAGAAACGCCACTAAAGGTCCGGCAAAAAAGAAATTAAAAAACATTAAAAAAAGTTCAGAACTAACAAAAAAAATTTAAAATAAGGGGCCTATAACATCGTTTTCAAACGTCACTATAGGTCCCCAAAAAAAAAAAATGAAAAACCCGCTAAAAAAGTGGCCAGATCTAAACGGAAAAATTTTAAAATAAAGGACCTATAGCAGCATTTGCAACCGCCACTATAGGTCTAGCTAAAAAAAATAAAAATAAAAAAGATAAAAAAAAAAGAAATTAAAAACAAGTTTAGAACTAAACAAATTTTAAAAAATAAAAATAAATGAGGGACCTATACAATGTTTGCAAACGTTGCTATAAGTCCAGCAAAATTCAGAATTCAAAACCCACTTTCCCACATACCCCCGTTATCTCCACTCAAAATTCAAAACCCACCTACAAACTGGAGTATTGTCTAGGGGTGCTTCTAGGAGTAAGCACAAGTAAAGAGAGCTTAAAAAATGGCTCATAGTCATAGGATGATTCTACTCCGTTTGCTTTATATTCAATGAATTCATTGTTTTGTACTTGTGTTGGGGTAGTATAACCTCTAATGTATGTTCTTTATAATGTAAAGTAATAATTAATGGAAAAAGAGGCCTTCTTCTCATCAAGTTTGTTCTTTTCTTCTTCTTTTTTTTGTCTATGGGGTGACATTTAGTCATTTAGAGGGTGAGCAATATTATTTCACTTGCATCTTTAAGATAAATTACAATTTACCCAATTTAATTTGGTGATTTCACAATAAAGTCCACGAATTGTTCAATTTGACGAATTCTTTACATTTGGAATAAAATGAAATCATTAAATTTTGTAAAGTGAGTGTTTTTTTTTAGATTGTGAGCATTTGACTTTAATGATTTCATTTTATTCCAGACTTAGGCAGTCAGGTATAGAAATTAAAAAGTTTGTGCACTAAAATTATGATGGGCGTAGATTGCAAGTGGGCAAAAATGACCAACTATCGCTATTTAGCAAAAAAAAAATAGCAATTTACCACTGTTTTGGAAATATGTAAGGATCTACTTTTTTTGAAACTCGAGTTCTTTGAAAAAATATATTTTGAAAAATTTTCAAAATTTTTCCATAAACTCGAGTACCATAAAAAATTTTCAAAATTTTTCCATGGTACTCGAGTTTTTCATGGTACTAGAGTTTATGGAACTCGAGTACCATGGAAAACTCGATTTCGCCAAATTCGAGTACCCAAAAAGTGGTAGATCTCTACATATTTCTGAGATAGTGGTAGATTGCAACATAGTTTGCAAAAATGTACTATTTGACTATTTTTGCCTTGCAAGTGGGTAAATATGTTCATGAAACCTCACTATATCAAACTAATTGCTAAGCATGTCTATACATGTAGCACATGCATATCCACACACCTCAGTGCTCAAGCATGTCACCTAGCCCTAGGGTTGTAAATGAATGAAACTGATCATGAGCAACTCGAGCTTGGCTCAATAAAAAGCTTGTTCACGTTTGTTTGTTTATAAATAAGCCAAGATTGAGCCTTAGTTTTAGGCTCGTTTAATAAACAAGTAGAACTCAAGAAAAAAAATTTGTTCACGAACAAGCTCGTGAACTACTAGGCTTGATACACAACAATTCAAGTATAGACTCATTTATAAATTTATATGTGTTAGCTAAATATACTCATTACACATATCTTAATAATGACATGGTCAACATGAGGCTACTACCTATATTACCTTAATTTTTTTCCTTTCCTTTAAACTGATCAAGAATCATTTTAAACTATAGTTACATTTAAAAATAAATAAATAATTAAGTAGGCTACATATGATCCTTCCCTATCAATTATCTAAAGTAAAGTTATGAAACATGTTAGTATTTTCGCATTCATAATAGTTACAAACATGTATATTTCTAGTCATTCACCATCTAATGTGAATGTAAAAATTTAATTTTGAACAATTGCTGAAGCTGTAGATAAGGAATGATGAATAAATGAATTATATAGTGTAAATTATTAATTTGAATAATAACTCATCGTAAGTAAGACTAGATGCATGATGAAATGAATATACTATTTTTTTTTCTTAATTTTAGAGATTTAAGCATTTAATAATGTAATTTTTTTAGGTCTCAAGGTCAAAAACTTGACCTGAGCTCGAGTTTGAGCTTGATATTAAGTTTGAGTTTGACTTGACTAATTAATCAAGTCAAGCCAAGCCAAGTTCAAACTTTTTAGCTTTCCCCCGAGTTCAAGCTCAAACACTATTCTTAGGCTTGTCACAAGCTCAAGCCAAACTCGAGCTTTTGATTTTTCTTGACGAGCCAAGCTTGAACATGTACTACTCGACAAAACTCAGCTTGTTTACAGCCTTAACTAGCCCATGGATTGTTCAGTAACAAATAATAAAAATAAATAAATAAAAACCAACCCCACTATGCCAATAAGGCAATAAATTTTCGACTACTACTACAACTTTGCATTCAAAACTTCAAAAACATAGATTGAGCGAATAAAGGTAGGTATATTAAGGATGATCTCGTAACTCTAACGTCCCACTAATAAGAGTAGTAGACTACATGAATAGTTTTTTCAATTTAATAGAATAGATCATCATTTGTTATGTTACGAGATTCATACACTTACACTACAGGATGAGACAAAAGTACTTGTACTTAAAATTAAATTTAGTGCATGTTATTCAAATTACTCTATGATTCATTCTTCCTTTTAAACCTAGTTTTTGGAAACTCTAGTCCCTAGGTAAGGTATCATCATATAGGTAATTTATTATTCTTTGCACTTTTAGACTTTTAGGAACTCAAAGGTTTTAGGAAACAACACTTCATCTGATATATCAATATTAGAATAAAATAGTGCTAATATATGATAGATTCATTTTTTTATTGGCTCACTCTGGTGGATTTAACAACGATTCTTAATGCTTTATATTCACAATAAATTATCCATCTCAAAACAACACACACACGCATATATATATATATATATATATATATATATATATATATATTCTAAAAAAAAGCCTATATATATGTTTTTTAAAATTGCCATTTTCCATGTAGTAAATTAGCAATTATGCGTGCTGCCCTTAGGATACAGCAGTCCAGCCACCTTGCTGACTATCCTTGCAAGTCTTCGTCACTTGTAGAATATGAATATTCTCTCAAATCTCAATAATACTTTATGAGAAATGGTGGAGATACAAACTTTTTTTACAAAAAATTTTACAAACTGTTGATGTGATGAATAATTATTGGTAAACGAAAAAGTAATATTAGTAGCAGACCTAGGTGAAAACCAATAAGAAATTGGTCACAACAACATTTTGTAAAAATGTTGTAAAATTTTTGATAAAAATGCTGTAATGTATATATATATATATATTAGAAACAAACAAACACACTCACGCACACACAAGAGAAAGGGAAGAAGGTTCTAATACAAAGGTACATCACAACTCCATTCAAAACCGTAGTAACTATTTTAAAATAGTTTGTAATTATAACATTACTCATATTTTTTAACGTAGAAATAGTTTAATTCATAAAATAGTAGTATCTTATTTATTATGTAAAATTAATATAACATAAACATATAATCGGATGGTTGAGAAGAGAGCAAGAATTTACGATGAGAGAGAGAGAGAGAGAGGAAAAAAAATTATATCACCTTTTCACTATTCAGCTGACCACACATATATACATTAGTCCGGAGGAGCATTCTCATTTACATAGATGTATAGCCGGCATTTGTGAATTCAAAAGAATTTGTAAACGTTTTTTTTTTTTTTTTCATTAAGCATTAACACATAGCAATTAAGCTATGCCTTATATGAGATGAGGCTATTAACTATTAATAAGAGAATGAAGGTTTTGAAACTAATAGAAAGAAAACTGATGCATATTAAAAATCCTTTTTTAGTTGGATTATTTTTTGAGAGAGTTTCAACCTATAGCGTCTGCTCTAAATGATAGCTCTTTATTATTAAATCAAGACACTAATCGGTTTTTGGAGTAGGCATGGATTGAACCACAAATCTCTTATTCAATTATCAGAGACTTTACTAATTGAGCTAACTAAAACCCACTATTTTTAGTTGGATTTGAAATCTAAATTTGAAACTGATATGCCATCCGTGATAGTAAAGCTGATTTCAAATATATTCACTAAAACGAAAGTTTAATAAAGTTTTATGATTTTTTTTTTAACAATACTCATCACTAATAATGTCTAGAGTGCAATTATATTTTTATAATAATATTAAATATAAGGGTAAATTACAATGACTTACCCTGAGGTTTGGAGTAATACCAAGCACATCCACAGATTTTAAAAAATACAAATTTGGTCTTAAATCATTAACACTGTGTACAGCCATTTGTTCACTCTCACCTAAACAATTTTCTAGTTCATTTATATTCTCCAATTCTTATTTTCTCTCTTGTTTACCCAGAAGGACCAGAAAATAAATGCCTCTCTCACTCACTCACAAGCTCAAACTGGTATTCAAATGATATACATGGTCATGTATTTAAGAAACATTCAAAAAACAATCTCACTAAACTTGTATTCATTTTCCAAAACCTTACATAGTCTCATTTAGGGGAAAATTTTTACAGAGCATTCAAAAAAAAAAAAAAAAATCACCACATCAATGATCAAACCAAGATCAACCCAATTAGATTTAGCATCACAAGATCACGCCTCAAACAAACCAATTAGGTTGGACAAAACGGAAAACCCAATTAAGTAATTGGTTGTTTATTTAATAAAGAGTTATTAAATAAAATAATGAACTTGGAAATTAAACGTACTTGTGATTACATATGTAGAATTGACTAAAAGACCATACATCTTTTCACTAAGAAAGAAAGAGAACACACGTAGAACTACTTGACACATTTTGGGCAAAAAGTGGAATTGGGGGTGAAAATTAAAGGTCTTCCTAAGATTAATCTTCTTCTTTGTTTTTAATTTCACAACATCAAGGTATACTTCTCCATTCTTTTTTTCTAAAATTCAAAATTCCATGTTATCTTACATGAATGAAGTAGATCAATATATATTTTTTGCTATTTGTTTTGTATGAGATACGAAATCATATGTTCCAAAATAATTAAAAGTAATAATTTGCAAGTTTTGTATTATATTACTGTTACATATGAGAACAACATTGATTCATAAGGAAAATTCGACAAGATGAATCAAGTTAGAAACAATCTTGAACCTACTTGTGGCATTGATGCTGACCCTTTTTAATTTTTAGGAACAGCAAAGCAAAAAGTAATGGTGTGGATTTAACATAAAAACATGATTGTTAGGGAATACGATCAGTGAACAAAATTGACGTGCTAGAACATGAAGAATTTGTTTCATCGAGCACTTCGAAAGGACAACAACAAAAGTGGAAGTGAAAAAAGAAGGATTAAGATACTTTAATGACGTGCAAATAAGAAGTGAATGAAATTCTAACTATTTAATTTGTGAAAGTAATAACAACACCAATAACAATAATAATAATAATAAGAGAAGAAGTGTTTTAAGTATTGCAAGTTTACAATTATTTATACATTATCTACTGCTACTGATTAATTGATTATGAGTTTGTTCCTATTAAGTTCCGTATTGGTAACAAAAAGTTTACTATCACTACCATGCTTGTGTGCAATTGGTTTGGATTAGCCTCTTTTTGGTTAACTTATTAGAATATTTACAGCTTTTTACTACCTCACACACGCAAAAACAAATAAATAAACGACGACGACAACAACAACAACAAATTGAGTAAGGAAAAAGGGTTTGCCTCCACCAATTCATATATTGCAAACAAAGGTACCACAAAAATACTGAAGATTGCATATGAAACTTGGCTATGAATGATACATAATAGGAAGGTTCAAGAGCCATCAAATCAAGTGCCAAAAGTGGCGTGATATGTAATGGATGTTTTTTCCTTTCCACTTTATCAATTGAAGGCATATTTTCAACTAACACCTAAGCTTGTTAAAAATGCGAGACTACTATTTCAAAGGATTTTAAACATCCCACTTCTTCGAATACAGAGAAATTGAAATAAATATTACAATAATTCTGGTTGCCTGAGAGACAATATATATGTATACCCTTCCCAAAAGAGATATTTTGAAGGTTGCAACTTTTAAGGTAGATAAAAAACATTCAACAATTAATGTTCTTAATGAAAATAACAATATTAAGAAATTCCCGATTCTCGTACCACTCTTTCATGGTTTCAACTTCTTTGAAAACCATAAAAAAATCCACCACTGCCCTTTAGAATCAACTTTTCATGGAACTCAATCTAAATGTAAATAATAAATAAAAGTAAAAATAAAAATTCAATCACAAACTACATTTCAAAGAAAACAATAACAATTCAACAAAAGAGACAAAAAGTCATGATCAATGAGCCTAAACATTGACTATAACCAACAATAGGATAGAATCCATGGAAGAATCACGGTAGTCAAAGCTATATGTGAAAGGGTTAAGTGTTTCAAAAACACATTTAGTTGAGTCATCTAGAGATGACTCAAATATTGTACTTGATCAACTTCAAGGAGGGAACTAGCAAATGCAAAGGCAATTAGACTATTGTCATTTAATCCAAAAAGCAAGGAAATTTTAAAAGGGAAGGCTCAAGAGAGAATTGTGAAGTCCATTAGCAAAATTATAGGCTTGGATGATGACAAATATTTCAGAATTTTTAAATTCAAGCAACTATGATTTCCAGAAATATTTACGACAAACTTTAGATGCTGTTAAAACTATATGTCTATGTCTAAAAACTCATTGGATATGTTATAAGGGTTGTATAAAGAACATCAATACATTGTTAGGTAGAGATTTGGCATTGGTGTTAACATAAAAAAATATATAAAATGTTATTGTTATGGTTATTTTTATAGGTTGTGAGCATCTATCGGTTTTGTGGATACCAGTTCTTTTGGCATTTGGGTCTCACTTACTAGAAACCTTGGAAGTTTTCTTGGAGAAATATGTGGTATATTTTTGAAATGAGTGACACTGGGGTGATGTGTGTGAGAGAGTCTTTCAATCTTTTTATTTACTCTTTTTTTGAGATTTTAGCAATATTTCGGTCATTTTCAACATTTAAGAGGGTGAGCAATTTCATTTCACTTGTATCTTTATAAGATAAATTACAAAATACCCAATGTAGTTTGGGGATATCACAATTTTGTCCACCAATTCTCAATTGTCCAATTTAATGGCCTCTTAATATTTGGAATAAAATGAACCTGTTAGGGATTTCGTCTAAATAAGTGCCTTTTTCACATGTTATCATTTGTCTCCAATGATTTCTTTTTACTCCAAACTTTAGGTGGTTGGATGTGGAAATTAAAATGCTTGTGAACTAAATTGCAATGGGACAAATTACAAGTGGGTTAATTGTAATTTTGCTTATTCAAATATGGAGGGGTAAATTTTTTCACAAAATTTATTAATTTGGATGAAGTCAATATCCTTACTTTGGGGAATCAAATGTTGCAATTGAATCTTTAACTCAATTATGATAGTGCCAATTCACAATAGGTTAAATTGTTGTATGATTATTGGCCCATCATTGGTAGGCCCCTGGGCCACAGGTCTAACACCAACTCCCCGATGGGCCCAATCCATGGTGCTCAAGAGATTGGGCCCTGAATTGGTTAGTTCTCAATGTCCGACCTTGCTCAGGGTCAACTCCAAGGGTATCTCGATAATGCCTTAGGGGATGTCGCCACCAAGCAACATCCGACGTCTATTGTGTGTCCTAGAGGCTGAAATCTCCGTTTCCAAAGTGGGGCCCATGTTTGTTAGGAATAATCCTGAAGGGCCCACTTGCACAAAAAAAATACTAAAAGTAATCAGTACTGATCCACTAAAAAAAAATAAAAAAAGAGAAAGAGAGGGAGGAAGAGGGGGTTAGACACTAGATGGTAAGGAACCCAAAACCTACAGCTTAAGAGAGAGAGAAACCGAGAACAAACAACCCTAGGTAGAAGGCAGATAACCGAATCACAAACACTAACTTTGGTCCTAAGGACCTTCCCATTGTAGGATATCCATTCACCCACCACAACAAATAAATTGTGAGCCCAATAAAGGAGTTAGCCCATTAAACAAAATTTTGGCACGCACAATTGGCGCCATCTATGAGAATCTCCTATTTAGTTGTAGTTTTGAGCAAAGTTAGTCACTTGGGAGTATGGTTGACTAGTGTTTGACGAGTTCCGCAGACAATCGGTTTGGAGGTTCGTCCACGAGTTTGCATTGGCAGAAAAGGAGGCAAAAAAGGGATCAGGAATATAGGTACGAAGGACATAGGGAGCAGTCAGACTCGGGAGAAGGGTCCTCTCAATTGTACCGCTCAACGTCCTACACTCCCGAGTATGAAGAGTATGATAGAAGGGATCAGGAGTTAGAGCGCTTGCGTAAGCAAGTTAGAGATTTGGAGCTAGAAGTTTGGGGTAATCGTCAAAGAAAGAATCATGGTGAATTTCACGAAGACTCTAGTAGTACAAGGGAAAGTCGAGGAGAGTTCTTTCACCATAGTGGCTCTCATCGATCAAGAAAGAGATCACATGAATTTGCCGAACGATTGTCAAATTCACCTAACCGACGAAGGCATCACAGCGTCGCGATGGATGCGATGAGTTTTACGAAGGGCGGCCTAATCACCATTTTTTTACGAAATTGAGCCTGCTCAAATGCTGTGACGTTTTAACCAGCCACCATTCATTTCATATGATGGTAAGGCTAACCCCGTTGAACATGTCAACCACTACATTCAAATGATGTCACTATACAGTCAGAACGATGTACTTATGTGCAAGGTATTTCCTTCTAGCCTTGGACCCATGGCTTTGAGATGGTTCAATGGGCTAAGGAAGGGGCCCATTCATAATTTTGGCGAATTAATTCAGGAGTTTCAGGCTTGGTTTATGACTCGTAGTCGGGTGCCCCAACCTATTGATGCACTACTATTAATAAAGAAGGGGGCTGAAGAAACTCTTTGGAGTTATACTAACAAATATTGAGAATTTTATAATGAAATTATGGGAGGCAATGAGAAGGTGGTTGCTAGCACCTTTAAATTGGGACTTCCACAAGATTTGGAGCTAAGAGATTCATTAACCATGAGGCCCCCCAAGAACATGCACCAGCTGATGAGGCGAATTAAGGAATACAAGAGGTTAGAAGATGATTGGTAGCAGGGTAAAGGCAAGGCACCTGCTACTTCACAGTATGTAAAGGATTCGTGGCCTGGGGGCTTTCAACTAAGACCGAGGAGGGAATTAAGGATTCAAGAGCCGAACTTGCAAATAAGGGAATATAACATGACGTTCAAAGAAGCCATCCATAAAATTCTTGAGTGGATCAAGAACGAACCATACTTTTGGTGGTCAAGGAAGATGGGAGCGACCCAGCCAAAAGGAATCAAAATTTGTATTACACGTACCATTGGGAAAAGGGACATACAACTTAATAATGCAAGATATTTAAGGATCATTTAGAACAGTTGGTTATATTGGGGCATTTGAAGGATTTTGTGGTGGCACTCGAGGGTAACGTTGTAGGGTAGCTACTGAGAATACAGAGGAATACACTTCCACCGCCGTTAGGGGTTATCGAAGTTATACATGCAGCTTCAATTTGTACAAGTTTAAGCCAATGCAAGGGGGTTTTGAGTATGGTTTTGGTGGAGAATCCTAAAGGTGAAGCTCGACCTGGAAAGAAGCCGAAGTTAAGTCGGGGACCGATTGAGTTCTGAGATGAAGACTTGGAAGGGACAACTCAACCACATGATGATGCTCTCGTAGTCACTGCTAGAATTGATGTTTTTTGTAGTAAAACGGGTTTTAGTGGATCAGGGAAGCGAGACCGAGGTAATATACCCCGACCCGTATAAGGGATTGGACTAAAAATGGAGGATTTGTCTAAGTATGACACCCTCTTGGTGGGATTTGATAGTAGAATGGTGATCCCCGAGGGACAGATCTCCTTGGCCATCAATACTGAAGGGAAAGAGGTAATGGTGAACTTCATAGCGATAAATTCCTTCTCCCCGTATACTGCAATTATCGGCCGGCCTTCGATCCACGCTATGGGAGTTGTACCATTTACTTTGCATGTGAAGGTGAAGTTTCACACCGAGCAAGGAATTGCAGTGGTGAAAGGAGACCAACAGGTAGCAAGACAATTTTTGGTAGTGGCTGTCAATCGAGAGATTAAGCAGAAAGAATTAGTCGAGCAAGACCTGTCATAGCAATTATAAGGGCCTATAGAAGGTGGGAGGGATGAAAGTGCTTAGGATCTGGTCAAGGTCAGTATACTTCCATATGAGGATAGCAGTTTTCGAATAAGTGCAAGCATAGGGCAAGAAGATTAGGCAGCTCTTTTGTTGACCTTGGTTCAAAATGTGGATATTTTTTCCTAGAGCCCGTATGATGTCCTCGGGTGGATCCAGACTTTATTACTCACAAGGTAAGCGTGGATCTGTCATTTCCCCCCCCCCCTCCCACCCCAAGAAAAAAGGCCAAGGAGATTGGCCAAACAACATGTTAAAGCTGTGAAACAAGAAGTAGAGAGGTTAAAGTAAGCTAAGGCAAATAGGGAAGTGTTTTTCCCAGAATGGTTGTCTAATACTGTGATAGTTAAGAAGAAGAACGACAAGTGGTGGGTGTGTATGGACTTCATCGATCTTAACCAGGCGTGTCCTAAAGATCCCTTCCCTGTTCGAAAGATTGATTAGCTAGTAGATGCAACATGTGGACACCCAAGGATGAGCTTTCTAGATGCATTTAAGGGATATCATCAAATTGCTCCGGCAGTTGAGGATTAGTAGAAGACGTCTCTCATAACCCCTAAGGCCAATTACCACTACATAGTGATGCCTCTCAGCCTTAAGAATGCGGGGGTTATTTATCAAATGATGATGATTAGGATGTTCAGGGATAAAATCGGGAGCACGGTGGAGGTGTACATAGACGACATGGTCATGAAGAGTTGGGAAAGCCAAAGACACGTAGACGATTTAATAAAGGTATTTGAAATACTCCAACGACACAAGCTACATCTCAATGCCAACAAATGTGCCTTTGGTGTGGAGGCTGGGACGTTTCTAGGATATATGATTACGTACCGAGGAATAGAAGTGAATCCCGATCAAATAAGTGCTATAGAGAGACTTAAACCACTGAGAAACCCAAAAGATGTGCATAGTGGGTATGCAAGGCTAGAATCATTGCAAGGTTGTAGAAGCATTGACATGATGCATCCGATAAAAGTTAAGATTAATGGGGGAATAATAATAAAAATAATAGGGGTAAAATAAATTAATTCAAATTGACTAAACATGAGCAAATCTGCACCCATTGTATCTATTTAAACCTCAATAGAGTTGAGCTTAATTTCAACATTTGGTCACCAAACATCGGTGACGCATAAACCAAACAAAGAAAAACAAGAACAACAACTAAGAATATATGCAGTGACAAATTTTAAGCTTTAGGGTCCGGGGCAGGGTCAGCAGGATTAGGAGATGCGCTTGAGGTAGTTTGAAGGTTGGGATTCGACAGGGCAGAAGGCATCACCTGATCTTCCGCGAGGGTGGAGTTGATTGACGCATCTAGTTCAATCACCTCGGCATGGGAGTCAATCTCTTCAACCAACTCCCTTATGCTGAGGCTATCTTCCTCTTCATTCTGAGTGGTGGTTTGGACGGAAGGATAAAGCATCTCTTTGGGGTAGGGCACTTGCTGATGTCCTTGAAAGTTGACTTTTCAGGAAGGCCCAAAGCGTTCACAATAGCCATCCATCCCTCCCTGAACTCGTACTGTTGGGATTTGAGCATGATGGGCTCACTAGAGTTCTCGGTGTCAGCAAACCCCATAGCGTAGAACTTATCTTCACTTTTTACCACTGCCTTCTTTAGATCAGCCGCCTCCTTGTTCCAAGCTAAAATGATGCTCTCGGCTTAAGCAAGCCTCAGCTCAGCTTCTCCTAGTTTTCCCTCCAAGTCCACTACCTGTTGTTCAGCTAATGCATGGGCCCTCTTGGCCTCTGCAACCCTCCTTTCGACAGCCTCCAGCGTGGCCCCCAAATCCCGCAAATTGATCTAGGATACTTCCTTGAGAGCTCTCTCCTTCTCAGCCTCCTCCACAACACCCTTGAGTCTCCCTTAAAACATGTGAGTCATTTGAGTAGCCTGCCAGGACAGTTAAAAAAAAAAAAAAAACTAAGGAAAAAAGGGGAAGCCGAGATGGCAATAAGAGGCAAGTAAATATAATAAATATAGAAGGAAGAGAAATAAGGGAAAGGATTTGGAACTTACTGCGATGGTGTGCCATTTAAGCCTTAGAGATATTGACTCATCAGTGCCATCCTCAAAGTAGCGCATGTTGTTTGGTAGCAACAAGGCTTGCCCTAAACTATCTGCAATCCGGCCACCTTGCCCATTGGCCCAGTTTCGGATGCTAGAGATTGCTGAGAGGGGTTGGTCACCCAGCATGAACACGCTCTACCGGCTCGGTGTTGGTGGTGCCGAAGAGGAGGCTATATTGAAGCCTATCATCTCGGTTGGTCTTGGGTCCAAAGGAGGCTCCTAGATGACTAGGGGTATGGTGGTGATCGGGGCCAAAGGAGGGCCAAAAGGCACATCACTTGGGCGCTTGGAGGATTCAGTAGTTTCCCATGGCCTTTTGCGTCCACGAGGAGCTGGAGGAGGAGGAGCTTCCTGTTAAGGTGCTGATCGTCCCCCTGGCAAAAAACGGTCAGTCGTCATTTTTCTTCTAACCACCATCTCAACTATGGGTTCCTCGGTCTCTATTCCTTCAGATGAAGAGTCAATGAGCTCCACTAATGTTGCTCCCTCAGCTTGATCAGTCATGAACAGCTCTTTAATAGGAATGTGCTCAGCTTGATCGTGAAATACCTAATTAGCCAAGCCGTCTTTGATTGGTAGTAATGATCCTTCCCTTATTTTTTGGGGATCGAGTCATCGAGCTTCGCCTAGTGTCAGTCCCCTTGGGAGGAAGCCGAGGAGGCGTACATTAAGGTAAGATAGCAACGGACTACCGACTGCAAGTGCTTGCCCTGGATTTTGGTAGCTCGTGTATGACAAAGTGCACCCAAGGATGAGATGGGACGCCCTGAGCTGACCATTGTATTGTACGAAGATCTCAAAGTTTAACACAAAGTTCAAGTCCCAAACATGTATAGCGTTGGGATCTGGCTTGAAATGCTTGGTGTCTGCTTGAACAAAAGGAAACATTAGTATTAAAAATAAATAAAAGAAAAAGGGAAAAGAAAATAGAGGGGGAATACTGACCAATCTCTTGAGGTGAGGTTGAGCGAGTTAGTTCGTCGACAAGCCTATCGCCGCACACTTTTACGTACTCTCCAGCCGAATTCCTATTGGAGTTGGGGAGGCACGATATTAGTCGAACCATAGTGTCTTGGACCTTATGGTAATATCCCGACCTCTTATTACCACACATACTATACATTAAGTTTGATGATGGAAAAAAAATCAGTGGGTTGAATGCTCTAGACTTCAATGGGCTAAAGATTGCTTGGAAGGCCTAAAAAATAGAAACACGACCAAAGGTGACCGGGACGAACCGGCCTAGAACCCCCCAATGCTTAAATTAGCTTCTCGCTCAAATTCTAGAGTTCCAACTTTTTAGGGGTTGTCAAAAACTTACCTTCATTCAATGCGAATAGGTCCTTATATAGTAAGTCTTGGGGCGGTTATTTATTTTGTAACTTCCCCAGTATTTATGGAAGCTTAACTTCTGTTAACTACCGTAGGAGTTAGAATATTTATTCTCATCTTCTATAACTGCCACGGGAAGTTAAGTTGGAAGTTAGAGAAATGAACAAAGATCTTGCCAATGCTACAAGATAGTTCCACACAGTCCAATTTATAAGATTTGGTGAAGAAATACATAAATTTCTTAAGGGTTAGGGGGTCGTCTAGGGACTTTTTGGATGGTCGACCCCTGCTCCCATGGACGACCATCCTAAAAGGGGACGACCACCTAATGTTAGGATGGTCATTCTGCTATGGACAACTTCTATGGATGAATTGGAGTTAACTATTTTTGCTCCCATCAAAGTTGATATCATGGTGGTCAAGTTGTAAATTGTATAAGTTATTAAGCCGACTAACGCAACTCACTACCCTATAAAAGTTTGGTGGACGTTGGTCGGGTTAAAAACCGTAAAACCTAAGTGCCCTAAGTAGTAAAAGGTCCACTAGCAACCTAACCCCTCCTTCCAGAATAGCCATAAGGGGGAAAAATACTACTTGAGGATGCCTATCATTTTCTATGCTACCCTCATGGTAATACTTTATGTCTACATATAGGGGAATGTCAAATCTGGTCCTAAAAGTGGCCAAAGCAGCCTCGGTCTTAAGAAGGTACGCAAAACCCATATTTGTTAGGATTAGTGCCCTTAAATCCTATTGTATGATGCTATGTATGATATTATGTATGACATTATGTATGACATGATGTATGACTTAATATTGTATTTGATAAAGTTATTTTATTATTATCTAAAATAGTGGTTACGTGAATATGGGACATTATCATATAGTCCATGAGATGCATTGTATGTGATTTATGTGAAAAGTCACAGAAGATGTAAATCACAAGTTCTTTGTAAACTCAGAATTAATAGTTCGTAGTCGGTGATGAAATTGGGCATTTCATCTGCGAAGACTATAACGTGTCAACTAAGATGATTTGTCTTGATCATGGAAGTAGAAGCTTCTAGTTGATATGTTGATATGTTTTAAGAGTTAAAACATATTTAACAGGACATCTTTGAGATTTATTTTTATTCTAACGACTGTCAAATGAATAATAATAAATCTCACGACTTCTATTTGCATGAACTCTTAATCCTAAAGAGAATAATGGACCTGATCATGAAGTGTAGGTTGCTTTGATATATCGGGAGTGAGATCTGAAATAACGGTCAAAAACCCGATAATGTTGGGCAGCCACATTTAGTGTTGATGGAACATATATTCTCAAGATGGAATTCATAATCTCTTGATGGAGATATAAAATATTCCCTTGAGATAAGTTTAATGGTTTCAGCTTATTCGAGAGTTAGGCCTAACCACTTTAGTAAGAAATTACTAAAGTATATATTTATGAAATTGGATTTCATAAATATATAATGAATAACTATAATGAATTAAACCGGGTACTCAAGGATAAGATGTAGTAATTTACAAAGTGGCAGCTACATTTATGGACTTTGTGTTACTACGAATATTTAATGAAGGGGTTACGTGTATAATAAAGTTTTGGGATATAATTTATTAATAAGGCCTAGAGTGCAATTATATTTATATAGTGGTATTAAATATAATTAATGGTAACTTTGTACTTGTCAAGAGTTGACGGAAAAGCCCAAGGCCCATTGGAGCTAGTGTCTTATTGGTCCCTTTTGGTCCCACTCCAAGCCACACACTAAAGCCCAATTGGAAAGGCCCAATAGGCCAACCCAATTAGATAATCAGTTAGTTATAAAGGGAGAAACATACAGAATTTTTATTGGAAGAGATTAGAAAAGAAAAAAAAACGGTGTGTAAGAGAGTGTGAGACACACTTTCATTCTCCCTTAAAAACTGATTGAGAGACCACACATCTTGGGCGTAAAGTGGAATTGGAGTGAAGATTAAAAGTGTTCCCAAGTGCTTCTAATCTTTGTTTTGAATTTCTCCACACCAAGGTACGCTATCTTGTTCTTAAATTCTGAAATTTATGTAGTGCACGTTATCAATCATGAATGAAATAGGACCCTAGTTCTGCGCTTCTTGTGGGTTTTGCATGAGATGCAAAACCAGATTTTTTCCTTCAATTGGTATCAGAGCCAGGTTTTCATATCATGATTGTATAGCGTGTGATTGAATTTTAGAATTTAAGAAAACCGTTATCTTTGTCTTTCAATTTTCTGCATCATTTAAATATATTGAAGAAGATAAAGTTATTGAAATTTCAATAACTGTTATGTGCGAACCATAACTGCACTGCTTGTATTTCTTTCTGCACGGTTTGGCTGGCATGTAAATTGCTTATAAAGAATTCATGCGATCAATATATTTTATATATATGACCATTACTGCTCTGCACGGCAACATTTAATATCTGTTGCCTGGATGTTTATTTGAATATGGGTAGTTATTGAAATGGGGCGGTTATTGAATGTAATTGGTTGTTATGGTACTGTTTCGGGTTTGACATTTTTGTTTCTATTTCATGGCCCACGGTTACATTAATGATCTTAAGGAAGTAATATAAGGATTCTTTTGAATCCTTGTCATTTACATTAGACCGAATGGTCTAATTGTTGTCAGATATCACTTTCTTGAATGCATGACTTTTGAATTCACATGTTAGTTTTGCCTTGGACATGAGTTTGTCTTTTGGCAATCAATGCATGGCTTGCATCTTTTGTCTTTTATGCCATGGAGAAATATGGGATCCGTGTATGTAGGATTCCACCATCTAAAAGTACCATTGTTGTGTATATATAATATAATATTGTTTTATAATATATGAGTTTTTTATTACGTTATATATATATATATATAATATAATGTAATTAAATATATATTACATATATTAATTGGTATATTATATTATATATAATATAATATGAATTTTTATATGTAATAAGGGTTTTTATTACGTTATATATATATATATATATATATATTTATATACCTTAATGCTAGTTTAATGAAATTTATTCCTAATTATATTAGGATTATTTTTTCAACGTGTCTAGCATTATTATGGTTCTTAATTTTAAAAACCTTTATTTTAAAATATCTAGTGGGAGAGAGATTCAAGGGTTGGATCTCACGGCCTCCATTGTTGGTTCATAGTAGTGTGAAATATATACTTTGTCTTTGCCTCGAGCTTAGCATTCCATGCGGAGAGTATTTATTTCATGGTCCTACAAGATTGAATTTCTTGGTTTATAGTGGTTTGATAAACACCTTGTCTTAGCTTCGAGCTTTGCATTCCATGCGGAGGGTGTTTTGTCATGGTACTACAAAATAAGCCTGTTAAAGGGATGAGATGTGGTTACACATAATTCTAGACAATGGTATACACTAGACTAAGTATTTTAGTATCCTCTATGCTGAGTTCTTACTATTATTACTTAGAGGCTAAATGTAAAACGGCATATTATTAGTGTTTGATAAGAGTTATCATGATAGCACTAGTAATGAGAATTGTTCTCAATCAATCATAGTATTTTATGTTCACTCTATGCTGAGGGATATTGAATATGAGATTGGATTGTCATTGCATATATTATTTTATGGTTTTATTAAGGTTCCATATTATATGCTTTTATGCTAAATTGATAATGTCCCATTTACTTATTATATTCATGTTTATTATTTTCAGATTTTGTCATGGCATCATTTAGCCCACTTGTTTCTATTCTTAACCAAAACAAACTGACTAGATCCAACTATGTTGACTGGAAAAGAAATTTGGACATTGTTCTTACCTCTGAAGAGCACAAGTATGTGCTTACTCAACCATGTCCTAAATTTCCTTCATTAGATGCTCCTCTTGAGGAAAAACAGCGATATGATCGTTGGCAGAAATCTAATGAGATGGCCAAGTGCTACATCCTAGCATCTATCTCAAATGTTCTACAGCATCAAATGCAGGATGTAGAACTTGCTTCGGACATAATGCATAGTCTGAAGGAGATGTTTGGTGAGCAGGGCCATTCTGCAAGGCAAGAAACCATGAGGCAAATTTATAATACCAAAATGGCTGCAGGAAGTTCAGTGAGGGAGCATTGTCTTAGGATGATTGCTAATCTGAACACATTAGAAGTTTTAGGTGCCGACATTGATGGAGAATCCCAAGTGGATATGATACTCCAGTCATTGCAGAATCATTCAAGGAATTCAGACTCAATTATAATATGAACAAAAAGATTTATTCTTTGTCTGAATTAATGAATGAGTTAGTGGCGGCGGAAGGCATCTTTGGTACTTCTAGTGTTGAAGCCAATGTGGGTGAAGCTTCTACTTCTCAACCTAAGTCGAAAAAAAATGGGAGAAGAAGAAGGACTTCACTAAGAAAGATGGTAAACAAATTGCCTTAGGGGTTGCCAACAAAGGAAAGAAAACCAAAGGAAAGTGTTTCCATTGTGGTGAGAAAGGACATTGGAAGAGGAATTGTCCAACATTCAAGGCTGCCAAGAATAAAGGTATGAAAAGTTCATTTCTTCTTGAAATATGTTTGGTACAGAATCCAACAGATTCCTGGTGTGTGGATTCAGGTTGTACTAATCATATCTGCAATTCTTTGCAGGGGTTCCAGGAGACCAAAAAGTTGAATGAAGGAGAACTATTTCTTACTTTGGCTGATGGGAGCAAGATTCCGGTTGAAGCTGTTGGAGTGTTTAATTTGTGTTTTAAGTCTAGAGTTTTAATATTGGAAGACTGTTTATATGTACCTAATGTTCGTAGGAATTTAATTTCTGCAACTTACTTAGGTAAACATGGATATTGTATTATCCTGAAAGACAATGTTGTAATAAAGAAGGATAAAGTGTTTATCGTCTGGCAATATTGTGGATGGTCTTTATATTTTAACTCCTGATAAGCATGAATTATACAATTCTGAATTAGATAGTAGCTTTCATGTGAAATCATTAAAGAGAAAGTTTCCTTCTACTAGTGATGCATATCTATGGCACTTGCGTTTAGGTCATATTAATTCAAGTAGGATTCAAAGACTAATCAAAGATGGACTTTTACAGCCCATGGACTTTGATGATTTTCCAGTTTGTGAATCTTGTTTGGAAGGAAAGATGACCAAACGACCTTTTAATGCAAAGGGTAGAAGAGCCCAAGATTTGCTAGAACTAGTACATTCAGATGTATGTGGTCCTATGTCAATCCAAGCAAGAGGTGGTTATGAGTATTTCATTACTTTCACTGATGATTACTCTAGATTTGGTTATGTGTACCTAATGAAACGGAAGTCCGAAGCCTTTGAAAAGTTCAAAGAGTTTAGGCTGAAGTTGAAGTTGAAATCAATTAGGTAAACACATAAAGGCCATTCGATACGATCGAGGTGGCGAATACCTTCTTGGTGATTTTAAGGATTACTTGACTGAAAATGGGATTATATCCCAATTGATCACCTGAACTCCACAACAAAATGGTGTAGCGAAGAAAGGAATATGACTCTTTTAGATATGGTTAGGTCCATGTTGAGTTATTCAACTCTACCATTTTCTTTTTGGGGATATGCCTTGAATATGCAATGTATCTTCCGAATTTAGTACCTTCGAAGTCTATTCCTAAAACACCCTGTAGAGTTGTGGAATGGGCGTAAGCCTAGTATGAGACATCTCCACATTTGGGGTTGTCTAGCACATGTGTTAAAAGGAAGGTTGACAAGTTACAGTCTAAAACAGAAGTGGTTTTCTTTGTAGGGTATCCAAAGGGAACAGTTGGAGGATTATTCTATAGTCATAAGGATAATAAAGTGTTTATTAGCACAAATGCCAAATTCTTGGAAAATGACTATATGAATAATTTTACTCCTAGAAGTAGAGTTGTCTGGGCTGAAATGAATGAACATGTAGTTAAACAGCAAATGGATGAAACTAGGGATGATGTGATCGTATTAGATACACCACTTGATACTACTCATGAGATGTCTAGTACACAGGTGCCTCGTCGTAGTGGGAGAATTGTTCGGCCTCCTATAAGATTTGTGGGTTTAGGAGAAACTTATGAGGCTATCTCAGAAGAGGCTGAATCGGATCCTTACACTTATGATGAAGCAATAAATGATATAGATGCACATCATTGGGTCCAAGCTATGAAATCTGAATTGGATTCTATGGATTCCAATCATGTATGGGATCTTGTAAAGGCGCCTAACGGCATTAAACCTGTTGGTTGCAAATGGGTTTACAAGAGAAAGAGAGGGATAGATGGAAAGGTTGAAACCTTTAAAGCAAGACTAGTGGCGAAAGGGTATACACAAAAAGAAGGTATTGATTATGATGAAACTTTTTCGCCAGTAGCCATGCTTAAATCTATCAGAATTCTCTTATCCATTGCTGCTCATTATGATTATGAGATTTGGCAAATGGATGTCAAGACTGCATTTCTTAATGGCAATCTTGAAGAAGAAATATACATGTCGCAACCAGAAGGTTTCATAGCAAAGAACCAAGAGCATATGGTATGCAAGTTGAATAGGTCCATTTATCGACTTAAACAAGCATCTAGGTCATGGAACATCAGATTTGATCAAGCAATCAAGTCATATGGTTTTGAACAAAATCTTGATGAACCATGTGTGTACAAAAGGCATCGAGACAAAGTAGTAATGTTCCTAGTGCTTTATGTTGATGATATTCTACTCATTGGAAACGATGTAGGGGTAATGTCATCGATTAAAGTTTGGTTGTCAAGCCAATTTGATATGAAGGACTTGGGTGAGGCTAACTTTATTCTAGGGATCAAGCTTTGGCGAGATCGCAAGAATAAGATGTTAGGCTTATCACAAGCTGGATATATAGATAAGGTTCTAGAACGGTTTAGCATGCAAAATTCCAAGAAAGGATTGCTTCCTTTTAGACATGGAGTTCCTCTGTCTGATGACCAAAGGCCTAAGACTCAAGAGGAAGAAAATATGATGAGACAAGTTCCCTATGCTTCTGCAGTGGGAAGTCTCATGTATGCCATGCTTTGTACTAGACCAGATATTTGTTATTCAGTTGGCATGGTCAGCCGATATCAATCAAATCCAGGACCAAAACATTGGCAAGCTGTAAAGCATATTCTCAAGTATCTTAGGAGAACGAGAGATTATATGCTTGTTTACCATAGTGAGGATTTGATTCCCATTGGCTATACAGATTCAGACTTTCAGTCAGATCTAGATTTCAGAAAATCCACTTCAGGATGTGTTTTCACCTTGGGAGGTGGAGCCATAAGTTGGAGTAGTGTTAAGCAATCTTGTATTGCGGACTCCACCATGGAAGCCGAGTACGTTGCTACTTGTGAAGCAGCAAAGGAGGCTGTTTGGCTCAAGAAATTCCTTTCTGATCTTGGTGTAGTGAGAATGGAGCAAGTTCCCATCACATTGTTTTGTGACAATAGTGGAGCGGTTGCACAATCCAAAGATCCAAGGAATCACAAGAAAGGAAAGCACATTGAGAGGAAGTACCACATCATTCGAGATATTATTGCTCGTGGAGATGTTGTGGTAGTAAAGATTGAAAGTGCAAATAATCTAGCAGATCCTTTTACCAAAGCCTTACCTCAAAGGACTTTCGAGTCACATTTGGAGGGAATGGGAGTTAGATTAGTGCACAATAGTCTTTAGGGCAAGTGGGAGATTGTTAGGATTAGTGCCCTTAAATCCTATTGTATGATGCTATGTATGATATTATGTATGACATTATGTATGACATGATGTATGACTTAATATTGTATTTGATAAAGTTATTTTATTATTATCTAAAATAGTGGTTACGTGAATATGGGACATTATCATATAGTCCATGAGATGCATTGTATGTGATTTATGTGAAAAGTCACAGAAGATGTAAATCACAAGTTCTTTGTAAACTCATAATTAATAGTTCGTAGTCGGTGATGAAATTGGGCATTTCATCTGCGAAGACTATAACGTGTCAACTAAGATGATTTGTCTTGATCATGGAAGTAGAAGCTTCTAGTTGATATGTTGATATGTTTTAAGAGTTAAAACATATTGAACAGGACCGCTGTGAGATTTATTATTCTTCTAACGACTGTCAAATGAATAATAAATCTCACGACTTCTATTTGCATGAACTCTTAATCCTAAGAGAATAATGGACCTGATCATGAAGTGTAGGTTGCTTTGATATATCAGGAGTGAGATCTGAAATAACGGTCAAAACCTCAGTATGTTGGGCAGCCACATTTAGTGTTGATGGAACATATATTCTCAAGATGGAATTCATAATCTCTTGATGGAGATATAAAATATTCCCTTGAGATAAGTTTAATGGTTTCAGTTATTCAGAGAGTTAGGCCTAACCACTTTAGTAAGAAATTACTAAAGTATATATTTATGAAATTGGATTTCATAAATATATAATGAATAACTTTAAAGAATTAAACCGGGTACTCAAGGATAAGATGTAGTAATTTACAAAGTGGCAGTCTACATTTATGACTTTGTGTTACTACGAATATTTAATGAAGGGGTTACGTGTATAATAAAGTTTTGGGATATAATTTATTAATAAGGCCTAGAGTGCAATTATATTTATATAGTGGTATTAAATATAATTAATGGTAACTTTGTACTTGTCAAGAGTTGACGGAAAAGCCCAAGGCCCATTGGAGCTAGTGTCTTATTGGTCCCTTTTGGTCCCACTCCAAGCCACACACTAAAGCCCAATTGGAAAGGCCCAATAGGCCAACCCAATTAGATAATCAGTTAGTTATAAAGGGAGAAACATACAGAATTTTTATTGGAAGAGATTAGAAAAGAAAAAAAAACGGTGTGTAAGAGAGTGTGAGACACACTTTCATTCTCCCTTAAAAACTGATTGAGAGACCACACATCTTGGGCGTAAAGTGGAATTGGAGTGAAGATTAAAAGTGTTCCCAAGTGCTTCTAATCTTTGTTTTGAATTTCTCCACACCAAGGTACGCTATCTTGTTCTTAAATTCTGAAATTTATGTAGTGCACGTTATCAATCATGAATGAAATAGACCCTAGTTCGTCGCTTCCGCTGTGGGTTTTGCATGAGATGCAAAACCAGATTTTTTCCTTCAATATTATAGAGTAGAAAATTTGAGGGGAACTTAAAACATAAGGCAAAAAATGAGGAACTTACAATTGGTACGCTGAGGAGGGTGGTCTCAAGAAGGAGGAAGGTGGTTAAGAACTATGGACACTGAGAAAAATGAGAGAAGTAAGAAGTGATCAATGAAGGGGAGGGCTTCCATTTATAGGGGGAAGTTCAATAAAGCATTAAATGAGATTTGGGTGGGAAAAGCATTAATCCACCTTTTTGTAACCGTTGCCCATATGGCCTCGGTAGACGAACTGTTAGGTAATGATGACCTTTCGATTAGACAGCCTGTTGCTTCACATGTCAAAAACAAAGGTTGTCTTGTTTGTAATTAATGACTGATGATTGGTATACCCGAGAAGTAACCGGAGACTTAATGAGAATCCTTGATTCCATCCCCGATGTGCAGGAAGGAATGAAGGTGCAGCTATTGTACGGTTACTGGCCTATCATTGGTAGGCTCCTGGGCCATAGGTTTGACACCAATTCCCCGATGGGCCCAATCCATGGTGCTTAGGAGATTGGGCCTTGAACTGGTTAGTTCTCGAGGTCCGACCTTGCTCAGGGTCCGCTTCGAGGGTATCTCGGTAATGCCTTGGGGGATATCACCACCGAGCAACATCTAGTGTCTATTGCAAGTCCTAAAGGTTGAAATCCCTGTTTCCAAAATGGGGCCCATGTTTTTCAAGAATAATCCTGAAAGGGCCCCATTTAGACAAAAAAATAATAATACTAAAAGCAATCACTGCTAATCCACTAAAGAAAGATATAAATAGGGAAAGAGAGGGAGGAAGAGGGGGTTAGACACTAGAGGATAAGGAACCAGAAAGCCACAGAGAGAGAGAGAGAGAGAGAGAGAGAGAGAGAGAGAGAAACTGAGAACAAACAACCCTACGTAGAGGGCAGATAATCGAATCACAAACACTAACTTTGGTCCTAAGGAACTTCCCATTGTAGGATATCCATTCACCCACCACAACAAATAAATTGTGAGCCCAATAAAGAAGTTAGCCCATTAACCAAAATTTTGGCACGCACAATTGTAATTTACCCTTTTAATAATTATGCATTTTTCATGTTAAAACAATGATAAAATCATGAAAAACAAAAGGAGTCCAAATCTTCTAAGACATTTTTCTTGCTCCACTATATACATCTTCTGTGACATTTTTCTTATTCTACTATATACTCCACCAATTATTGATCCTCCACCACCACCAACCTTCACTAAAGTCATCAAAAGCCAGACACCAACCACCACAACCACCCACCAACTAAAATAAATCAAAAATAAAAACCCAACACATGGTGGATCAAATCGGTCATGAAATCCACTATGACAAGCCCAACCACACCTATTGAACAAAATTCTTGGTAGATTTGTTGGAGGGAGTTGGTAGTGGCCGAAGGTGGTGTCTAGCTATTGATGACTTCAATGAAGGTTGGTGGTGGTTAGAGTACTGGCAGCGGTGGTGGCTAATGGGGAAGGTTTGGGTTTTTATTTTTATTTTATTTTAGAAAACTAGAATAAGAAGATGTAAAAAATTAAATTTTAATTAAATAGATGTCCATATGCAAGTTTTTATTGGTAGAATTAGGGTTGTCCAAGGAACCTACCCACTCGTCCAACCTGCCCGTACCTAAACCAAACTCCGACAGGTTGGTTGCAGGTCTCCTCTTTCAAAACCTGTGAAACCAGACCTGCCCAAAATTTTCAATTCTTCCAGCAATTTTTCAAGTATTCCAGACTAGACCAGTGAGATCTCATTGAGATCTAGTCTAGAACTTTCAAGATCTTGTAGTTATCTAACAAAATATCAACCAGATCTCAACAGATCCAGCCATATATTGGCCCTGGTGATAAAACTCAAAATTGATCAATACAACCCGAAACCGATGAGACTTGAACCAGGAAATCTGATGAGATATTTTGGGTTGGTTTTGGGTTACAAATGTATTCACTCGAATTTCTCAAGTTGAGTTTGGGTTGGGCACAAACCTGACCCAACTCGACTCGTGGACAGCCCTAGGTGCATAAAACATAGAGTGGAACATGAAAAATAGGACAAGGAAAATAATGCCATTTTAATAATCAATGTCATTGTTAATATCAATTTATTTTTCAATGTGGAACTTGTTTTGTGAGAGAGCCACCGAGAATTATAATTTTTTTTTTTAGATAGTTAAAATATGTTGCTAATCTCATAATTCGAATATTTTTTCCTAGACTCCCAAACACTTTATGCATGGCAAGAGCCAATTAAGCTATAAAGCTATTGACAAATTATAAACATACAAACAACATTGAACTGAAACAAAAGGCATCCCATTATTAAATCAATGAATGGTAGGCCTACAAAATAAATTAATCCATAAATTCATGTTTATAATTCATAGTGGGGTTAAAAGTTTTGTAGCTCAAAAGAAACCTCGTGGTATTTCCAAACAAAGACGTCCAGGTTTTAAATCCCCTTCTTGTATTGTTGTAACTAATTAAAAAAAATCCTTGATGGAATGTGGTATTTATAAAGGAGAAAGTATAGTATTCTCTTTCATTTTTGCAACGTGGGACTTTCAGTAACATAATTCAACACTCGGCTTTTCTCACTTCACAAGGTGCATGTGATACAAGATTCTGCCCAATTGTAATGTATTCACCCTATATATTATTTACAGCTTCTTAAAGTTTTATTTTCCAAGTACAAATGTACTTTTACCTAACTAATATATTTTAAGCCCAATACACCAATGAAAATAAGTATTGATTGATCTTCACAAATTCAGCATTTTATGGTCGAACATGATCATCAACTTTATAATGATCTTGTTGCATTCACTCTATCTGGTAATTTTATCAGCTATGACTAGATAAGGTGCCTTTCAAAAAAAAAAAAAGGTGCCTTTCAGATTATAATGACAGAGGTGTGCTCTATCAGTGGATGAACAAATTTCACGGACTATTGATGATGTTAGAAAGAAGAAAATTAATTTTGAAAAAAAATCCAATTGATAGAAACCATAGAGATCTCTAAATCCATTTCAGGTCCAATATAAACTTTCACCATCTTTGACGAGATTGAGTTTATAGCATGTATTGCATTTGTTTACATTTGATATTATTAGAGAGATTAGAAAGATTAATTTTCTAACAAAACTAGTTCAAATGATGGACAAATATATTAGGATTAATTTCACTGAAGTCTCCGAGGTTTATCAGAATGAAACTCTTTCAAACGTTGTATACATGACTTTCCCCCTCAGCTCAAGGTTTATATAAAAATGTCCAACTTAATTTCTTAACTGAATATTTATCCCCAAAAAAAATAAAAAAATTATTATCCGAACTATTAACAAATGACACTTACTACATTACTTTCCTTAACATATCAATTGTAAATGGTGAAAAAAGTAATAGGTTTATGTAAAAGTGATTGTCTAGTGTCACTACTCATATAGTTATCCACTTCAACAAATTGTAACAAAAGTTGTCCTGAAATTGTGGTAGAAATAAGTAGGAATCTTTTGTTTTTGTTGAACTGAGTAGGATTATTTATTTTATTTTTTGAAAATGGTATGAACAAATCGAGTCCTGTTTGCAAATAATACATGAAGACTTAAGATAGATGAGAACGACTTTAAAAACAGAGGCACTATATACTTGCGTAGTCATTGAGGGAAAATCTTAAATACATAAGGAATAAAAGAATCGATGAGTATAGAGATCTTTTTATTCTCTACCATGTACAAATGAATTACATTATCGAGTATTGATATAATTTACCAGTGCTGAATCTGTTCTTCAATCACCAAATCTACAACAAGAAAATGTGTAACAAAACCTCAACAAACGGCAAACTCTAGTACCCTATAGAGTGGGAAAAAACAAAAGCCTAAAAAGGAAATTGTGGTACTATCAGCATTTGGTATATGAGCTCAATTTATGAAGTAATTACCACCAAATCCTTCATTGAAACAAAAGAATCCTCCACGGTGATACTGGAAGACAACCATGCCAGTTTTCAAATTATATGCTCCAAAATCATCGACTAAAGTGGCTTCATAAGCTGGTGAGTATCCCTGTCTGATTCGTACAGAGGCAAGAACAGTCTGGCTCAGTTAATTCCCTCTTAACAAGCCGTTTGTCCCGATTAATCATCAATTTAATTAGGGGTAGCTTCTGTGAGACTTGGCGCCAGATTTCATTCACTGTACCGTTTAGTTCTCCATATTGGAAGTAATGCTTCACCTGAATCACATATTTTAAATTAAGAATATTAAACTTGGCAATCTGATGTTAACTGAGAATGTTGATCACTCAACAGATGACACACTGTTTAACACAAGAAAACCAGTGAACGAACCCAAAAAAGAAAAAGAAAAGATGTAGCTGTCATTTGAAAGCATGAAGGCAGGAAACACAATTTCAATTTACGAAGTGCATTAGCTGTAACGCAATTCATACCATCGCTATAGCGGCAACAGAACAATTTTGACAAACCTAGTGTTGCAGTCAGTTCTAAGTGCTGTCTCATTCAAAAGGACTCACATGTAACTACAACCACAAATGGCTGTGACTACTATTTGTAAAATGACCATATTCTGACTGTACAGCCGTGGTGGCCTTCATAAACATTCTTGTTCATCCAAGGCCACAATCTTGCGTTCTCACATACCATTCCCTTACCTTACTATTAAATTTCTTGAGTATCTTGTCCAAGGTGCCATAAGCAGAAAATAACCTCACCATTGGCAGAATTAAACTAACGGATGACATTACAGCTGCATTTTCAGTACTTAAATGTGAGCTCTATGCCTATATTTCCACCATAAAAGATCTTCCCAGACATTCCCATCATACACTGGTTTCTTTCCAACACTTCCCACTTTTCATGTGTTTTTCATATAGTATTTTTTTTCCCCGAGTTGTAGAAAGCATCAAAGATAGTGAAGACTAGGGTCTTATCCAGACAAGGTATAGCAAACACACCAAAAAGTGGGGTACAGCCCAGGTAACAGAGAATGTAAGTGACAGTACAGATAGACAAGGTGAATAAATATGAGCATGAACACCAACTAAACTAAGGATCTTTTCATAATTATTTAAATAAAAAAGTCCAAAATGAGGAAAAATGAGAGTCGCAGCACAAATATACATGGTGGAATATCAGCATGAACACCTCCCTATAATAAGGAAGCCTTTCATGGTTCATCTGAAGTCTGAAAAGGAGATAAAGGAGATGGAGAAAAGCTACAACATCCACGAAAAAAAATTATAAAAAGGATAATTGTTGCAGCCATTGAAATGATAGAGTAAGGGTCAAGTCGATACCTTTAGAGTGATTTTCAGTTATGAAAAGTTGACAACTTAGAACTTATCATGTATGGTGACAACATGCAAAAAGTGCAATTGAAGTGGGGGTATATGATTTATATGTATATATAGGGAACGGGGAACCTTTATAAAGAAGAGCCCTTTGGACTCACCTATACCCAGTAAAATCTATGGGCTGCGGACCCCACCCACGCAAACTAGTTGCTGGGCAATCTAGGGGCATTCACCCGTGATAGGCTAAGCAGTTTATGCTCATAACCCAGGTATATGCTTTTAAAGGTCCAGTGAAAATCATCCTAGGGTTAAAATCAATCTTCAATTTATGTTTTAATTTCATAAATTATGGTTAGTTTAGCAATAAAGGATAGATCTGAAATTTTTAACAACTGTAAATTAAAGGTATTTGATGAATTGAGTTGGGCGTAGAACTTTTCAGGAGTTTCTATGTTTGCTGGGTTTATTTTCTCTCAATCCAAGCTAGTCTTTGATTGTGTTTTATTTATACCTTCAGTTTACTGGTCAATTTAAAGTCCAAATACTAGTAGAAGAGAGTATATTATTATCCATACTGAGGTACTTAGAATGAGAAGTGATTTTGATAATAGGATCACAGGCATTTCATGTTGGGTAGGCATGAGTACCTATACTCTCTTTTTCTCACATTGGCCTTGCACAGTATCACCGTTCATGTTTCTATTCACAAAGTCTCTAAACAGCACACACTTCTCACTTTTCTTTCTTAAACCATGGATAACCAACGCACCCAAAGGAACTAAAGAAAAGCTAATTTCTTCTGCATAAGCCTACCCTCAATGGAAAATTCTCCTATTCCTCTCCTACTAAATGAACCACAAGGATCATAATAGAATGCTCAGGGTGTAATGTACTTGTATGCATACAGAATAAAGTTAAAATGATAAGTGTACTATGACTAGCCAAGGGCCTTGTAGCACCTTCTGGCATTTACAAAGAAGACGCCTAGGGCTCAAATCCCCCCTCCTCCATTGTAACTATCAAATTATCAAAAAAATAATATAAAAAATACAAAAGAGAAGAAAAAAAAAAAAAAAACTATTATAAGAACAATAAGTGCCACAAGAATCCTGTGTAGCCAATTTCATTAGGACCAACTATTTACAAACTATAATTATAAAGGAGCCATGTCTATCTTATGATTAATATAATAATATTGGTAGCTCTAGTGAAGATGTTCTGTTCTTCCATGAGAAAAATAAGCCTATAAGTAGACAGAATTTTATATAACAAATTAATAACTCCCACAATGGAATAAATAACAACTTAAGCAGCCAAAATAGGATGCATAAATAGATAAAGGAGCTACCAAGATGCATACATGAACCTGTGCAAATCCCATTACACCAATATGCTACAACAATTTTAGCTCCAATCAAACTGAACACATAAAAAGAGAAAAAATGATTTACAGCAATGAAACCAGTCCTGAAATGTACAAATTTCAAGTCTCAGTACACAGCGTTAGGGTGAAGTTCCTGTTGACTACAATGTAAAACTGCTTTATTCTATTGTTTCTTGCACAGCTGCACTCACGTGCATACACAAGCAGTTAAACTCACATATAACATATTTACAAGACATAACAAATTTACAAGAATAATTAAATATAATAAAAGGCTCAGGTTGAAATCAAAATAGGGAGGAAGACAACATGGAATAAATAAAAGAAAAGTGAAGCAATATTATACGCAAGAAGAATATGAAGATAGTACTAACCTCTTTTAGCTCTCTCTGATATTCCATAATGCTCTCAGTGGTTAGTCCTCTCAGCATTGAAACCACAAATCCCGGTTTGAGAGCAGAGGCAGAATCTACAAATATTGCAATCTTTCTATAATCTATAACATCTTCAAATGGCAATTCAATACTATCACTGATTATCACTGGGACACACAAGCTAACTATAGAATCAAAGAGTCGGCAAGCTGATGGAGTATCACCAGCAGGATTTAAACAAAACTTAGATGTATGCATCCCTTGGGAAGCAGCCCGTCTATTCTCTCTGGATTGTGTTCCATGTCTTACTATGACATCCTCTTCATTTTCAAGTAATTGGAAAAGCAAATCACGAATTTTTCCACCCTACACACACAAACAAGCCACCAAGAGAAAAAAGAAAATTTTAGATCCAGTAGTAAGTTTATTCAAAAATAAATCTCACTCATGAAAATATTCTTCTAGTGATGAAGTATATGCATGCTACTATCAGTTTTTAACATATCCCATAAACAAAGATGCGATTATATTCAAACCAATTATCCAGCTTGACAAGTTCCTGTGATGATCAAGTGGTGCTGCAGATTCATGGCCTATATTAAACTAACGAAAAAGATTCTGTTGACAAAAAATAAGATGGCCCTCATACCTAGGATACTATCAATCACGTTGATAACGATTTTCCTGTGTTGAACAAAGATTTAGGACAAAAACTAATAAATCTGAGAAGTTCTAATACAGGAATCTTAAGCATGAGAGAAACAGGCAGCATTCCTTGGAATTGGCCTTCAGAGCAACCTACAAAGTGTAATTGTTGAATATCCATTATCTGTTTTTTCTTTATTTTCCTCATAAAAAAGAGGTTTATTATCAATCTTCTCCATTTTAAATTTTTAATAACCTGAGACCAAACATCATCCTCACTCTGAAAGTGAGACAATTCTTCCATTCTAGTGGATATTGTAAATCCAATGGAAAACAACTACCATTCATGGGCTCACTCTTAAACATTCTCTTAGCACCTTACAAATGCAATCAAAAGAAGATAAACATGGCAGGGGTAAGTTTTTTTTTTTCCCCTTTTATGTGGAAAAGGAGACATATGCAAAAGGGATAGGATAAAGGAAACCAACTTAGAGTCTTAGACTACCGTTTAATCTAAAGGTGATTCTAGCGCCAAGTTAGAGATTCGAGTCTCTAGAGTCTCCCTGAGAAAGATGCCTAGCTAGAGCTCATTTCTGTAATCAAATCTAGATATGAACAAAGCAAACAAGACATCTTTGAGATTTGAATGTACTTCTCCCATATAGATGAAACCATTCTTAGTAGATCTTGAGCTAACCAATATCAACTAACCCATCCAAACATAAAGATATAGAGATCAATTTTAGAGTATTTCCTTATTTCCTTCTTCACCAGAGTACAAAAACACTGCCCACTTTCACATAGTCTTAACACTAACAAATATTCCAACAATGACCCATCAAAATATCAATCAAAATGTCTAATACTAATTCATTCCTACCCATCATCTCATATCAAAAGAATTATCAAAGTCAATGCACATTGCAACAAAAATCAACCATTTTCAAAAAAGCAATAAACTTTACTAAACTGCATTATTGCATATACCTCTTTCCGATACCGAGCCCCCATGAAGAACAATAGCGTCTTCCGATTCTCAACCCCAACATCGCCAGTATAAGTATTGATCCTATGCGAATACGGCACGATCACATCCTTGATTAACGACGCCTGGTCCGATCTCAACCGTCCAAAATCAGAGACCAAAAGCACACTATTCTTAACCTTATCAATCACTCTATACAATGCATTCGGATCCTGAGCCACAATCACATGGTCCCTCCCATTGTTCCTCTTCCAATACTCCTGCTCCTCCAACCAATCCACCAATGCCTCCTGGTTCTCCTCGTCACTGTACATGACCCGACCCTGATCCGGACCCGACCCGGCGGGTCGGGCCGTGTTCACAATCAAACTCAACGACGAAAAGAACGGCACGTAGAATAAATCCGCCTCGTCCGGATCCGATACCCTGATCACCGGAGAACCGACCCGTTCGGAATCGGGTCGGGTCAGATCTTTGTACAAGTACCACTCCGCCATGTGCTGGTGGCCCGGGTACTGGAGAAGCGCCACGTCATCGGCGGGCTGGCGTCCGCGGGCTATGGAGTGGTGTTCGATCACGCCGTGAGTGAACCTTTTCGGGAGCTCGTAGAGATAGACTTTGAGTACCGACTTTCCGGGAAAGTTGTTCGCGTTTTCCCGAGAAAATCCGTTTTCGACGGAAGCGGAATTCGCGTACGTGAAAGGGAAAGTAGTTTCGAGCTTCGACATCGACTTCGGCGACGAAGAAGACGAAGAAGAAGAAGAAGAATTGGCGGGACTGAGGAAAGTGTTGAGTAAAGCGTAAACGACGAGAAGGACGAGAATGGTAGCTAGGGTTTGTTTGAGCAGCGAAGACTTTCGCGCCATCGTGGAAATTAGGGTTTGAGTTTGGGACTGAAAAGAATTTAAATTTGAAGAAGTAGTGGGTTTGGAAGATCTTTTGGATTTGGATCGCACTTCGCTCATTGTGTGAACTTTATTTTCTTTTTTTGTAAAAACTTTTTATCTTGTGAGAGAGAGAGTGTTGTGTTGTTGTATAGTGTTTTGGAGAGGAAAAGTGGGAAACAAAAAAAGTTATATTGCTTGTGAGAACAAAAAAAATTTGCTTATTTTTTAATGTATGAAATGGTGGTGTTGATGGATGAGAATGGTGAAGGGAAAATGAGGTTTTAATTTGTTTATTGAGTTTACTTTTAGTATTTATTGTTGATGGGAGTTGGTAGATACATGGGTATTTCAAATTTCAATACAAATTGATGGGATGATGATGGTATTAAAAATATTTATTAAAGACTCAATCAAGATAAGGAAATTTTTATTTATGCTTTTTGAGAGGAAACTTGAATTTTTAAGAGAAGGCTAGTAGACAGTCTCAATCTCTCTTTATTAGGAGAAGATAAGGAATAACTGAACAAGCTAGTGGACAATTTCAACTCATCAATCAATACTAATTACAAACAAAAAACAAAGAACTCATCAATCATGCTGAAAATGAGAAGTGAATATGTTAATTTTTTTTTTTAAATTAAAGATGTGAATATGTTATAAGAAAAGATTATGGCTATTTATAATATTGATTCCCTTTGATGTTTTTATCATATTTTCTAAAATTGAATTAAAAGTACTTTTCTAAAATTGAATTAGAGAAAAATTTTGTACACTTGAAAAAATGGAAATATATAATGAAAGAAATGTTAAAGCATGTTAAATATAAATTTAAATAATTCTTTTACGTATTGATATAGTTATTTATACTTTATAGCGAGATCTTGTGTCATAAAGTTAATATATTACTTTTTCCTTTTAGCGTAGTATATAATAATGCATGGTTGTGGTGGGAGTAATTCTTTTAATATTTGTGGTGCATGAAAAGGTTTACCAAAAAATATTTATAAATTATAAATTTAAATATATCAAAAAGTAATATCAAATTGAAGGATTTAAAGAAAATATGCCACCTAATTTAAATAATATTTTTTTAGAAAAGACCAAATATAACTTTGTTAGTGTTTATTTTGTGTTGGGTTGCTAATGCAGATCGGTTAAAGGAGAATAAAATATTTTAATATTTTTGTAAGTGCACAATTGCACCTGGACCCAAAGAAGGTTATGGGCTCAGGCCCAATGAGTCTGAAACAATGAAATTTGTAGAGTGTGGGTTCGAAATCTAGATTAAAGGTGCTGAGAACTTGATAACGGGCTTTTATAAGCAAACACTTGTAAACAATGAATGATAATTGCAAATGGGTCTCCTCGGACTTGAGCCGAGGACTATTTCTTTACTATTTCTCTTTCTTCCTTGAAGATTACAATTCTTCTTCTTTTTTTCTTAGTTACCGATCCCCTCTTAAATACTTCCTTCCCTGATACTTTTTGGACAGTAATTACAAGTTTCAGCCCTACTGTTCAGGGGTCACTTCCCCATTAATGCGGCCAGGGAGGTAGGTGCAGAGCCTCTAGAAGGTTCAAGGTGTCCCCTTTTAACCATTAGTCTTTCCAGAGTTGCCTTGACCTTCATAATGAAGTTTTGAGTTCTCTTGGATCTGTCCGAGGAGAAACTCGCCCTCGGATGTATCCTCGGATCCTCGGCGTATGGGCCAATTCGTAGAGTTTAATTCTGGTGCAGGTCGGCCCTCCATGCTACAGTCCAAAGACCCATATGCCCACTTGGGTCCTTTTACTCCCCACAATAGCCCCTTAAAACTCTATTTTTTATCATCCGAGGAGAAAAAATAGGGTTTTGATTCAACGAGGACTTACCCCACACGTTTTGTAAATAACTGCACGTGTGGAAATCGTTTCGCGTTTCAGAGGATGCCACTTGGCGGTTTTATTTTCAAAAACGCGTGCATTTATTACCGTAAGTTACACCTTGTCCCCCACGTTCAACGGTGAGATGAGCATCCAACAGCCCCTGTTACTCTATGAAAATTTGGGCGGGAGAAATGCAATTTCGAGGCCGCTTCCCACACGTCGTGACACTTCGGGAACCTGCGCCCTCATTTATTTCCTCAGAGGCTGATCCCATCAAAACATCAGTAACCACCTTTTGTCTGCAGAAGTCCGTGGAAACTCGCACAACTTGAAATTTGTAAGTTCTTGTTCCTTTTCCTTAACCCTTTCTCCTCGGATCTTGTCCTCGGCCCCCCTTTTAACTGTTCCATCTCTTAGAACTTAGTCTTTCGTTTCTTTCTGATGGGAAAGTTTAAGTGTCTAGTGGATACCGCTGCTAGGATGGAGGGTTTTAGAACTAAGTATCATATTCCCAGCAAGGTAGGTCTAAAATACTGCTCGGCGGAAGCCGTGGCCGGTTCTAGGAAAACTGGAGAGGTCATCATCCCCATGGTCGCCTTCGTAGAAGGTGGGATGACCCTCCCAATGAAACCCGTAACCAGGGAGTACCTCCCCAACCACCGGTTGTGTCCCGATCAGTGCGCTCCAAATGTTTTTAGAGTTTTAGGAAGCGTCGATGCTCTAAACAAGCAAATGGGTCTGAACCTCACTTGGCATGATGTCGTCTTTATGTACGAATGCCACAAACTCACTGGAGTAGGTTATTACATCAAATCCCGCTCTAGCGTAGTTAGGTTGATCTCCTGTTTACCCAAGTCCAATAAAGGCATGAAGGATGACTACCTCATCGTCTCTGGCAACTGGCACGATGGCCCCCACTGCCCAGTTGAGTGGGGAGATCCAGGTGCGACACCTTAGGATTTAACTTCCCACTCCATAAATCCTTAAATCATCTAGACATGTGCACTCGCATTTACTTGAGCGTCTAACTTTAATTTATTATATGTTCTATGAATCTGACCATGTTTGTTTATTTGGATGTTTTTCTTTGCAAATAAGCAAAACATGTGCCCACGCTTAAGCCACTGCAACGTTGCAGATTTGAATAGAGTGCTACGCTCCGAGGTGTTCGTCAGCGGAGACTTACAACTTAGGGCGGCCCACTTGATTCTGGGGTACGATCCCATCTCCTCGGACTTCTAGGAGATCGAGAACGCAATAATCGCGGGTGACCGAAGGCGTAGGAGAATTAACGTAGCCAGACCCCACTTTTTGGCCGACCACGACTTCCCTGACGCCCCGCACATAGTGTTGTACACACAGCCCATAGCGGCAGTTCCCCTCGCTGTGCACTCTCAGGCAATTGCTATCCCAGAGGAGCGAGTGTCTTCTTCGAACACGTTGGACGAGGAGATAGAACAATTTCAGTTCGAGGACTCCCCATGACCTCGCGGAAACCCGTTCGTTGTTCTTTCCGACGAGGAAGAAGAAACAGCCGAAGCCTCTGGGATAGAAGGTCTAGTGATAGCGCGTCCAGACGACAGCTCCATTGAAGAAGAGATGGACGAGCTGAAGGGCCTTATGACCGCAAGAGGCGCACGAGTGGCGAAGAAGGGGACGAGGGGGTCCCAGGTTCCCCCGGCTTTACCACCACCTCCTCCTCCTCCAGCCGACCCCAAGCCTCCAGCCGAAGATCCCAAGAAGAAAAGGAAAGTGGAGGCCGAGGGGGCTGGAGGTGAAAAACAAAAGAAGATGAAACAGCCTGCGCCGGCCCAGCAGCAGAAAATGGACAAGGGCAAAGGGCGCGCCCGCTCAGTTGAAAGCGGGGAGATCAGAGACGTGGCCGAGGTGCGCCGAGCACCAGCTACCTGGTCTCCTGACTTGAGACTGGACGGCGCACCCATTCCCTGTCACTCCAGCATTAGGGCAGTCCAACAAGGCCACGCCCATCATTTGGCCGAGGTGTTGGAGCGTCCTCTTCTGCTGCCCAAGGACATGGAAACCTTGGAGAAGATGGGCCAGCCGCAGTTGTTCCTCTCATTAAAAAGGGGTTTAGCTCTGGTAAGTTCCACCTCGCACTCGTATTTCATATTTATTTGAAAACACTTTACTGTATTTAACCTCCTGGCAATTTTGTAGTCCATCCAAGAAGTTTTCGCGGCCGAGAAGTTCGTGGAGGATTCTCGGAAGCGCGCTGGGATGGAGCAAGAGCTAAGGCAAGAGGCAGAAAGGTCCCTAGGCCAGGCTCTAGCAGAGAACGGGAAGATCACGTCACAGCTGGCCGACTTGAAAAGAGAGAGAGATGGTGACAAGGCCAGCTTGAAGACGATGGAGGGCCAAGTGGAGGGGCAGCGTAAGCTTCTCCGCCAAAAGGATGACGAGCTTGCCCAAGTCCAACAGGCACGCTTTGACTTGGAAAAGGAGCTTACGCGGGCGAAGGAGGAGGCTCGCGCCCACAAGCACGCACTGGAGGCCGCGAAGAAGGCCAGCTATCAGGAGGGGGTGAGCAGAACGCAAGAACAGCTGACAGAGGCTTTTGCGGCCTTGTGCCGAGAGTACTGTCAGCAGGTCTGGGGAGAGGCCATGAATGCAGCGGGGGTTCCTCAAGCTTCCGAGCTGAGGAAGCCCGAGAACATTTGGCTTCCCCTAGACATACAGGAAATTGAAGACCCTCCTGTTGCTGCCTCTCCTGCCCTTCCTCCTGTGGTGCAAGAACTTGTTCCTGATCCTACAGAACCTGAAAGTTCCTATAAAGAGAAGGACAAGTGTGATGGCGCCGAGAAGGAACAAATTCAAAACATGGAGCCCCTCGTCCCTTCAACAGACAAAGGGAAGCAAGTTTTGGCCACCTTTGAACTGGAGTTGAAGAGTACCGAGGCTGGCAGCAGCTCCCTCCAAGACCCCCCTGCACAAGCTTAAGGCCTAGGATAGAACCTTTTGTACTCCTCCCCCTTTTTTGTATATAATTAATGAAGAACATTTTTATTCAACTTTTGTTAATGTTGTCTCTGTTTTACTTTATTCTTTTTGTGCTTGCCATGAAAGTTTTCAATAACAAATAGTTAAAGGGAAAACAGAATAAATAAGTCTAACTCCACCATGCAAACAACTATGACTTCAAAACAGCCACATAACTTAATTTAGATATTAAATAATGTCACAGTTAGACAACTCACATGATGGTTAAACCTTTGTAATCTGACATATTGCTTTCAGTAGGATGTAAGGTCCGAAGACCATTCCTTACAAAAATTTGTTTAACACTTAAAAATGGGGAACTTGAGATCCAAATTAATGAATGGTGAGATACTGATTTCCATAAAACGTGCGATAAGAATAAGAACAGTGACAAGATATTAAGAACTGTGACAAGGTTTGTGGTCCGAGGACTACACTTAACCAAGTTTCTGTTTGATTCTTAAGAATAGTAACTCCAAGTGTTAAAAATCCCCAAAGTAGGAGGTCCGAGGACCCGGCATAACTAAGGTTCTGTTTAACAAATGATAAGATATTAATTTCTACAAGGTTTATGGTCCGAGGACTACACTTAACCAAGTTTCTGTTTGATTCTTAAGAATAGTAAGTTCAAATGTTAATTTTCCCAAAGTAGGAGATCCGAAGACACGGTATAACTAAGGTTCTGTTTAACAAATGATAAGATATCAATTTCCACAAGGTTTGTGGTTCGAGGACTACACTTAACCAAGTTTCTGTTTGATTCTTAAGAATAGTAACTTCAAATGTTAATTTTCCCAAAGTAGGAGGTCCGAGGACCTGGCATAACTAAGGTTCTGTTTAACAAATGATAAGATATCAATTTCCACAAGGTTTGTGGTCCGAGGACTACACTTAACCAAGTTTCTGTTTGATTCTTAAGAATAGTAACTCCAAGTGTTAATTTCCCCAAAGTAGGAGGTCCAAGGACCCGGCATAACTAAGGTTCTGTTTAACAAATGATAAGATATCAATTTCCACAAGGTTTATGGTCCGAGGACTACACTTAACCAAGTTTCTGTTTGATTCTTAAGAATAGTAACTTCAAATGTTAATTTTCCCAAAGTAAGAGGTCCGAGGACCCGGGATAACTAAGGTTCTATTTAACAAATGATAAGATATCAGTTTTCACAAGGTTTGTGGTCCGAGGACTACACTTAACCAAGTTTCTGTTTGATTCTTAAGAATAGTAACTTCAAATGTTAATTTTCCCAAACTAGGAGGTCCGAGGACCCGGCATAACTAAGGTTCTGTTTAACAAATGATAAGATATCAATTTTCACAAGGTTTGTGGTCCGAGGACTAAACTTAACCAAGTTTCTGTTTGATTCTTAAGAATAGTAACTTCAAATGTTAATTTTCCCAAACTAGGAGGTCCGAGGACCCGGCATAACTAAGGTTCTGTTTAACAAATGATAAGATATCAATTTTCACAAGGTTTGTGGTCCGAGGACTAAACTTAACCAAGTTTCTGTTTGATTCTTAAGAATAGTAACTTCAAATGTTAATTTTCCCAAAGTAGGAGGTCCGAGGACCCGGCATAACTAAGGTTCTGTTTAACAAATGATAAGATATCAATTTTCACAAGGTTTATGGTCCGAGGACTACACTTAACCAAGTTTCTGTTTGATTCTTAAGAATAGTAACTTCAAATGTTAATTTTCCCAAAGTAGGAGGTCCGAGGACCCGGCATAACTAAGGTTCTGTTTAACAAATGATAAGATATCAATTTCCACAAGGTTTATGGTCCGAGGACTAAACTTAACCAAGTTTCTGTTTGATTCTTAAGAATAGTAACTTCAAATGTTAATTTTCCTAAAGTAGGAGGTCCGAGGACCGGGCATAACTAAGGTTCTGTTTAACAAATGATAAGATATCAATTTTCACAAGGTTTGTGGTCCGAGGACTACACTTAACCAAGTTTCTGTTTGATTCTTAAGAATAGTAACTTCAAATGTTAATTTTCCCAAAGTAGGAGGTCCGAGGACCCGGCATAACTAAAGTTCTGTTTAACAAATGATAAGATATCAATTTCCACAAGGTTTGTGGTCCGAGGACTATACTTAACCAAGTTTCTATTTGATTCTTAAGAATAGTAACTTCAAGCGTCAGAGGTACTTATAACTTTGAAATGTTAACTAACGAAAGCACATTTTATTAATAATAATACCTTCTAAGGTTATTTACATTCCATGGGCGTGGTACAATTCTTTCATCTAAGTCAGCTAGCCGATATGACCCTATGCCTGCTACTGAAACAATGCGATAGGGGCCTTCCCAGTTAGGACCTAGCTTACCCCAAGCTGGGTTCTTAGAAGTGCCCACAACTTTTCTTAGTACAAGATCACCAGGTGCGAGCGGCCTTAGCTTCACGTGGGCATCATATCCCCGTTTTAGCTTCTGTTGATAATAGGCCATTTGGACCATAGCTGCCTCGCGTCGTTCCTCAAGTAAATCAAGACCTTTCTCCAGGAGTCCATTGTTATTCTCCGGGCTAAAAGAACTCGTCTTCAGAGTGGGAAAACCAGATTCCAGGGGTATAACAGCCTCGGCTCCATAAGTCATAGAGAATGGTGTTTCTCCCGTGGACCTGCGCGGCGTAGTTCGATACGTCCACAGAACATGGGGGAGTTCTTCTACCCATCTACCTTTCGCATCGTCCAACCTTTTCTTAAGCACACTGACTATGACCTTGTTAACAGCCTCGGCTTGCCCATTTCCCTGAGGATAAGCTGGGGTGGAGTATCTATTTATGATGCCTATGTCACCACAGTATTTCCTAAAAGCCTTGCTGTCGAATTGGACGCCATTGTCTGAGATAAGTGTGTGTGGAATACCGAATCTAGTGACGATGTTTTTCCAGATGAATTTCTTAGAATCAACGTCCTTGATATTTGCTAAGGGCTCGGCCTCAACCCATTTAGTGAAATAGTCTGTCCCCACGAGAAGCCATCTTTTATTTCCTGCAGCCCTCGGAAATGGCCCCACTATGTCCAATCCCCATTGTGCAAAAGGCCAAGGACTGGAAAGAGGGTTGAGAGCCCCTCCAGGTTGATGAATATTAGGGGCGAACCTCTGGCATTGATCACACTTTCGAGCATAATTCTGAGCCTCCTTCTACATATTGGGCCACCAATAACCCTGAGTCAGAGCTCTATGGGCTTAGGACCTTCCCCCAGTGTGGCTTCTACAAATCCCCTCATGCAGTTCCTCCAGAAGTGCTTCCGTTGATTCAGGGTGCACACACAACAAGTACGGTCCTGAGAATGATCGTTTGTATAGTTTCTGGTCCTCGGACAACCAGAAACGTGGCGCCTTTCGACGTATCTTATCTGCTTCAGACTTGTCCTGAGGAAGGATGTCATTCTTAAGAAAAGATATAACCGGGTCAATCCAACTAGGTCCCGGCCTTATCAGATGAATGCGAACTGCGTTAACAATGGTAAGAGTTGGCTCTAGCAAATCCTCCACGAGGATAATCCTGGGCAAACCCTGAGCCGATGACGTCGCTAACGTAGCCAAAGAATCTGCATGGGTGTTTCCACTCCTAGAAATATGAGCTAAGACAAAGGAGTCAAATTCAGCTTGCTGACACTTGACCTGGGCCAAATATTCCTGCATTATGGGGTCTCTAGCCTCCATGGTCCCCATGACTTGGCCGACCACTAACTGAGAGTCTGAGAACACATGGATTTCCTTTCCACCCATCCTACGTACCATCTTCATGGCCACCAAGACTGCTTCATACTCGGCCTCATTATTAGTAGCCGAGAACGCCAATCTCAAAGATTTTTCGAAGACAATCCCCTCAGGGGACATTAGAACAAGTCTAACACCAGACCCTCTCTAATTAGCTGCCCCATCCACATACACTTTCCAAGTCGGAGGTACTGCAGCTGTGATCAGACCAACTGGTTTTTCATCCATGTGTGCCTCTTTCAGGGTTTCTTCTAGCAATGGTTCGGTAAACTCTGCCACCAAGTCAGCGAGGACCTGGCCCTTCACCGAGGTGCGAGGCTTGTATTTAACATCAAAGGCTCCCAAAATGGTTCCCTATTTTGCCACCCTACCAGAGTAATCGGCACTGCGTAACACCGCCTTAAGAGGCAATTGGGTTAGGACCACCACAGTGTGAGACTGGAAATAATGAGGAAGCTTACGCGTGGCGTGAACTATGGCCAGAAGCGCTTTCTCCAAGAGCAAATAGCGTACCTCGACCTCATTCAAAGACTTACTAACGTAGTAGACCGGTCTTTGCACCCCGCTTTCATTCCTTATAAGGACCAGGCTGACCGCGTGGACGGCCACTGCCAGATAAGCAAACAAGACCTCGTCCGCCTCGGGGCGAGACAAAATGGGTGGCCGAGAAAGATATTGCTTAAGCTGTTGGAAAGCTAACACGCAGTCCTCGGTCCATTGAAACCCTTTCCACTTATTCAACAATTGAAAGAAAGGAGGACATCGGTCAGCTGACCGAGAGATAAACCTATTCAATGCAGCAATCATTCCGGTCAATTTCTGGATCTCTTTTGGGTTCCGAGGCAGCTGCAAATCCTGAATAACCTTGACCTGCGCTGGGTTCACCTCTATGCCTCTGTGAGTAATCATGTACCCCAAGAACTTTCCGGACCCCACGCCAAAAGAGCACTTTGAGGCGTTAAGGCGCAGCTTGTACTTTCTTAGCACCTGAAAGGTGTCGGCCAGATCCTTCACGTGTGAAGGTATTGTTTTACTTTTCACCACCATATCATCCACATATACCTCAATGGTCTTCTCTAGTTGCTGTTCAAACATTCTGGTCATCATTCTTTGGTAGGTAGCCCCAGCATTTTTCAACCCAAATGGCATGACCTTATAGTGGTAGTTCCCTGTTAGAGTAATAAAAGCAGTCTTCTCTTGATCCTCCAATGCCAATGGAATCTGATGGTAACCTTGGAAGGCATCCAAAAAACTCATTTGAGGATGTCCGACAGTGGCATCCACCAGTTGATCAATACGCGGCATTGGGAACGAATCCTTGAAGTCCACACATACTCTCCATGTTCCATTCTTCTTTTTAACCACAACCGTATGCGCCAACCATTCGGGGTAGAAAACTTCTTTAATAGCCCCAGCCCTCTTGAGTTTGAGCACATCTTCCTTTACAGTCTCGGCATGTTCTTTGGAAGAGCGCCGAGGTGGCTGCCTTCTCGGCATAATGGCAGGGTTGACGTTTAAACGATGACAAATGAAGCTCGGATCAACGCTTGGGGCCTCATAAGGGTCCCACGCAAAAACATCAATATTGTCCTTCAGAAATTCCAATAACTCCATCTTCTCTTGGTGTGGCAAACGTATGCCAACTTGGAAGAACCTCTCCGGGTCATCTGCTATTAAAAATTTCTCTAACTCCTCACAAACAGCCTCATCTCCTGTCACCGCCCCAGGTGCATCCGGAGCCGTTAATTGCTATGACTCTTGGATGGGCAAAGCTGATGACTCGGCTTCTGACTAATGAAGCACTGCGGCCGATATGCATTGCCTGGCCACTGATTGGCTGCCGAGGATTTCCTCAACATACTCCCCCGAGGGAAACTTAACCTTAACATGCAAGGTAGAGGAGACAGCTCCCAGAGCGTGCAGCCATAGCCTGGCGAGGATGGCTGTATATGGGGAGTACACGTCGACCACAATGAAATCCACCTCCACCATTTCTAAGCCGGATTGGACGGGCAAACGAATCTGTCCCTTCGGCACAACGGCCCTTCCTTCGAAGCTTATGAGTGGCGAGTCATAAGGAGTAAGATCTTCCAACTTCAGCCTTAGCCCCTTAAATAGATCAGGGTACATGATATCTGCACCGCTGCCCTGATCAATCATAACTCTCTTGACATCAAAACTCCCTATCCTGAGAGTGACCACAAGAGCATCGTCATGGGGTTGAATGGTACCAACCTTATCTTCCTCCGAAAATCCCAAGATGGGTAAGGTCACCTTCAACCTCTTCGGCCTACAGCCTGGTTCCTCGGCCTGAGAATGGGAAACTGCCATCACCCTAGTGGGACCTGAGCCAGTCCTACCAGGTGCAGCGAAGATAACATTAATCGTTCCCAATGCGGGCCGAGATGGATTATTCTTCTGATTGTTCGAGCCAGATTGACTGCCCTGTCCACCAGGTTGACACAAGTGCTGCTTTAGTTTCCCTTCACTGACCAGCTACTCCAAGTGGTTCCAAAGGGTCTGACAGTTCTCGGTAGTGTGGCCCACATCCTGGTGGTACTGACAAAAGAGGTTCTGATTCCTCTTCGCAGGATCTCCTGCCATCTTACCAGGCTATCTGAAGAAGGGCTCCTTACGAACTTTCTCCAGCAACTGATGTACTGGTTCTCGGAACACAGTGTTCACGGCCTGAGGTGCTGCCGAGCCGAACTGCCCAACATAATCTCTCCTCGACTTGTTGTTGCGGTACCTGTCCGACCTGAAATCCCTTCTCTCCTGCGGGATAACCTTCTCCTTACCCTTTCCTTGCTGCTGGTCTTCCTCCACTCTCTTGTACTCGTCAATGCGGTCCATGAGGCGACGTACGCTGCGGACGGGCTTTTTAGTCAAAGACTTCCTCAAGTCATGATCAGTAGGAAGGCCTACCTTAAAAGTATTGAGCGCCACCTCATCAAAGTCTCCATCTATTTCATTAAACATTTCCCAGTACCGGTCAGAATATGCTTTCAACGTCTCCCCTTCCCTCATGGTCATGGATAGCAGCGAGTCCAATGGCCGAGGTACTCTGCTACACGTAATGAACCGCGAAGCGAATGCTCTAGTGAGCTCCCCAAACGAACCTATAGACCCCGATTTAAGGCCGTTGAACCACCTCATAGCAATAGGTCCCAAGCTAGAGGGGAAAACTTTACACATCAGGGTCTCATTGTGAGAGTGCACCGCCATCCTCTGGTTAAAGTGACTCACGTGCTCCACCGGATCAGTCCGGCCATTGTAGATGGTAAAGGTGGGTTGGGTAAACCTCCTGGGAAGCCTCCCCTTCTCAATCCTCCTTGAAAACGGAGATTTGGAGAGTTGGTGCAACGCCCGACTCATAGCATCGCTCCCTAAGCCCCTTGAAGGAAGCTTCTTGCGTCTGCGAGCTGGCTGGTCGTCCTCCTCACCAGAGGACATTGCACTGGGGGTGAGCATGACCTTGAGCTGTAGCTACCTCCCCGTACCTCCTCTGAGGAAGGACTAGATGAGGACGGTGAGGACCTGCGTCTGGCGCGGCGTAACTTCCTCTTCAAACGATTAATCTCCTTCTGCATGGCTTTAGCACCATCCTCATGAGTGGTACTACCCCCACCATAAGTATGGCTAGCCCCGGGGTATTCTGTATGGACACTTCCCTCACGATCCCTTCGACGCTCAAGATGCTCGAAAAGATCCTCCGATTGTGATCCCTGTGACTCTGCATGGTGAAAACCCAGGCCTGCCATAGTATCCCAACTCCTTCTAGACTAGATTTTCCACAGACGGCGCCAATTGTAAGTGCACAATTGCACCTGGACCCAAAGAAGGTTATGGGCTCAGGCCCAATGAGTCTTAAACAATGAAATTTGTAGAGTGTGGGTTCGAAATCTAGATTAAAGGTGTTGAGAACTTGATAACGGGCTTTTATAAGCAAACACTTGTAAACAATGAATGATAATTGCAAATGGGACTTGAGCCGAGGACTATTTCTTTACTATTTCTCTTTCTTCCTTGAAGATTACAATTCTTCTTTTTTTTTTTCTTAGTTACCGATCCCCCCTTAAATACTTCATTCCCTGATACTTTTTGGACAGTAACTAGAAGTTTCAGCCCTACTGTCCAGGGGTCACTTCCCCATTAATGCGGCTAGGGAGGTAGGTGCAAAGCCTTTAATGCGGAGGTGGCAGCCTTTGCTCTTGATATTTTCTTTAACACTGGTGCATCTAGAAGGTTCAAGGTGTCCCATTTTAACCATTAGTCTTTCCAGAGTTGCCTTGACCTTCATAATGAAGTTTTGAGTTCTCTTGGATCTGTCCGAGGAGAAGCTCGCCCTCGGATGTATCCTCGGATGCTCGGCGTATGGGCCAATTCGTAGAGTTTAATTCTGGTGCAGGTCGGCCCTCTATGCTACAGTCCAAAGGCCCATATGCCCACTTGGGTCCTTTTACTCCCCACAATTTTATGTTGTTTTCTCTTTTTAGTCTAATTATTAGGATTTATTTGCTTTTACAAGTTTAATTAAAATAATTTTTCCTAGTTGAATTACGATTTTAATTATTTTTCTTTTCTTCATTAAATTGTTTTTCCTTTCTTAAGTAAAAGTAGGATTATTATTTCTTTTCTTAAAACGAGTAAGAAAAATTCTATTTCTAGAAATACTATTTATAGAAAGGTTGATTATGGTTATATGTTTACTAATACAAGTTTGTTAGAGAAGTTTTCTCTATTATTTTTCCTACTAGCCTAGTGTTCTTGTAGAACTTAGGTTTCGTAGAAGAGTTATAGTAATTGTGTGTTATAGACGCTTCTATACACCTACACTTCATCGGTTGCTTTTATTCTATTAAAGCAATGAGTTATAATTAATTTTTTATTGATATGTAACAAAAACAAAATTAATATATGTCATAATGTTGATGTGGAAAACATGAAATTTTGATAACCTTACATCACAACATAAGAAAGATGCGTATAAAATGTCTCAGTGTTCAATTTTATTGACAAATGCCATATTAAAAATTTATACTATAATTAAGATGTGAAAAAATGTAGAATTTCAAAAACTTATGTGTAGATATGCCTACCATTGTTATGAATTCCGTTCCGTTCCGGTCGGAACGGACGGAATTTCTCGTACTGGTATATAATCCGGAATAGAAATACCCTTTGTTCCACCTCGGGTCAAAATCCGGCCAATTCCGGGGCATTTCGGTCATTCCGGTGTGTTTCAGCAAATACCGGCCGAAACTAAAGATTCGGCCGGTATGTGTTTTGGGTTTGCTTCACACTTCACAATTCACAAAGATCAAAGAAAAAGAAGAAAAAAGAAAAGAAGAAGAAAGATAAGATTCACATCAGATCGAAGAAGAAGAAGAAAAAAATTCAAGTCATGGACAAAGCTCAAGTGCTGCCATTAAAACTCACTTCTTCATCCTTGTTGCTTTGAGCCACCATACTTCTCTGTTATTGACATTTACTTTGCTGGAGAACACTTGCATGTTGGGCGTGTTGAGCTAGCCTTTGTTTGTGTGAGGAAGAGTTAAGACTTAAGGATGCATTAAATTAAAAAAAAAAAAAAGAAGAAGAAGAAGAAGAAGAAGAAGAAGAAGAAGATAAAAAGCGGAGAAGCTTCTGAAGTAGAAGAAAGGAGATCAGATGAAGAGGAAATGAAATTGATAAGTGGAATAATACGTGTGGGCTAATGGAAATGGTAGGAAGCTTCTAGGAAATTTTCAACTTAAAAAACTATTCATAAATACTTAGTTATTTACAACAATGCCACAAGTGAAAAGTTAAAAAATATTTCCATAATTATTTTTATCCACTTCACTGAATTTTTTTTTAAGGTGAAAGTTTATACACTATATTTATTATATTATTTGTAGAAAAATTATAAATAAATATTTTTTTAATCCCACTTTATTTAAGATTTTTTTTTAAAATAAAATAAAATTCATTACTTTATATAATAGTAATAATATCTAGTTATATATATATATATATATATATATATATATATATAAATATATATATATATATATATATATATATATTAGGAACTCCGAAACACCCTGAAACGGTACACCGGAATAGGCCGGTATCGAAATATTTCGTTCCACTAGACAAATCGAAACAGAGTTCGAAACGGAATTAATAACATTGATGCCTACATGATGATTGGGCTTGTGTTAAGGGTCAAATTGCTACTTCACCGTCCTTTCATAGGAGAACTCTCCCACAAGTTGCCAATCGATGAATCAAACAAAACCGTTTGCATCTCACATTTGGGTGGTTAGTTAGGCCTCGAACAAGTTGGGTATAACATGGAAGTTTAATTAAAAAAACATATCATGTAAGATTGAAGTTTTATCAAAATAAAAGTAATAAAAAATATATAATGAAACTTCTTTCATATCTATATATATATTGAAAATTTTGGTAACTAAGTTTTATATAGAGTAGTGTAAGTGCACAATTTGTACCCGGACCCAAACGAGTGATGGACTCAAGCCCAAAGAGCTTTATACAATGAAATCTGTAGAGTATGGGTTTGAAACTTAGGTTAGGGATATTGGAAAGTTGATAAACAGGCTAGAATGTCGCAGTCTATGCAAGTAATAGATAAATATGACAAAAAACCATCCTCGGACGTAAGCCGAGGACAATTTGTATAACCTTTCTTTCTCTAAGCAAAATATTACAATTTTTAGTTTTCAAAAGAGATCTCCTTCTCCTTTCCTCTCTCGTCTTCTTATATCCTTCTTCTTCTTCTTCCCTGTTTCATCCACGTGTAACACAGATCTTCCTTCTAGATACTTGTCCCATCCACCACCTTCTTAAAGTCTTCAAATATTAGCTGGAATGCTGAATACTACTGTTCAGAGGTCATTTCTCCATTAATGCGGCCAGGGAGATAGATGTAGGGCCTTTAATGCGGTGGTAGCAACTTTTTTCTCAGATATTTCTCACACGTTCCTACTTCTAACGGGTGCTTGGATCACGCCTTTACCCAACAGATCTTCTAGAATTCTATCTCAAAACCCTTTAGCAAGTCCCATGACCTCTTCTGGGCCTGTTCGAGGAGATACTCCTCTTCAGACAACTCCTCTGCCCCTTGTAGTGCGGACTGGCCTGTGGGCTTAAAAGACTCTGATTGAACAGACTTATACCAACTAACTAGGCTTAAGGCCCAAACGTGCATTTAAGCATTTTTACCCCCCACAAGTAGGATTTAAAATTTATTATAAGTTTGATAAAAATTTCACTTATTGTAAACAATGTTATTTTAACTATGTAAAATAAATGGAACAAAATAACTGTCTGGATGACATAATGATGAGAAAAAAATAAAATATAAAATATATGACATTCACTTTGCTTAGTCATAAATCATAATATATAAAATCCAACTTTTATTATTATTATTATTATTATTATTATTTTTTTTTTTATTTTTTTTTTTTTTGATGAGAACTTTTATTATAGAGCTTGTGATTTGAATTCATGTGATATTATTGTTACTTTATCCCCTTATATAATTTCTTTTGACAATAAAAAAGGGTAATTTAATATATACAAATAATAATATAAGTTTATATTTTGCAATATTGTTTTAGGACAAAAAATGACATTATTACATTCTTAGGAATTTAGATTTCCTATAATCATATTTACAAATATTACATACTAGAAATTATATTAAATTGGAGAAAATTTTCCTCCAACTCACTACAAAACAACTCAAATGAGTTATTATCTGTAGTTTTAGTCAAATTACCTATAAGATAATCAAGTGATGAGTCCTTTAGATGGCTTAATAAGTTATTTAAAACAATATACACGGATGATCATTTGAATCGCAATGTAATGAATTTAAGGAGATTCCCCCAACTTAAAAGGGCGGAAAACTTTATATTATTGGATTTCCCAAATCAAATGCCACATTATGAGAATATGAATTCTTTTCGAAATTGGTGAGTATCCACATGATAGTTGGTTTGGAGAAAAATCAACCCATTACCTAGTAACTAAAATGAGCATACATGTGTACTTTTAATTACATGAACTAATTAATAGTCTTGTTTACTTATTTAAATGATTTATTGATTGTGTGATCATATATACATGAGTGACCTTACAAAATATAATTGGTTGGAGAAAATTCCTTCAACTTAGGTCATTCGTTAGCTAGTGTGGTCACAATCATATCTCACTAAGACGATTTGGTCAACACGATGGTTGTTTCATCTAAGGTCTAAGCCACTAAACCCATGACGACAACCAACAATAAAACCCCACCTTTAGTGGCGGCCAACCCAAATGTGTTAGAGAGAGAGAGAGAGAGATCATCAAATTTAGTAGTGGTAGGCCGTAATGTGGGAATTGTGATTGGTAAGTCTTTTTTTTTAGAACGATTATAGAACATATATTAAGATGTTGAAAGAGTTGCTACAAGCTAGAAGAAATCAAAGTACACCAAAGTGGATCCTAAGCAAAAAGGCTTTGGCAAGCACGATGCCCCCTTACACAAGAAGTAACTAGCAAAAACAGGAAAAAAAAAAAAAAAAAACACAGATGTGCCTTAAGAAGTTGTTTGCGTTGCTATGAGACGTTGGTACTTTGTCAAGAGACCAATAGCTTCATTAAAGATGATCCTAGGCTATAGTTGAGCTTTTTCGAAATAGAATTTGTTTCATGCATTCCAAACAGCCCACATGACAACAGCCTAGGTCTTGAGTTCTTGCTGGCTCAATCTGTGTACCATACTCCAAAACAATCCAAAAAAACTTGATGCACCATTAGAGTATTTTTGGATTCGCCGACTAGCCATGGACCAAACATTCCTCACAAAAGGGCACTCCCATAACGCATGACATAAGGTCTCAGGGTGTTGACAATAGAGTTCACATCTTGGGTTAAATTGCACCTTGCATCGTTGCAAATAAACTCTTGTGGGCAGAATAGTTGAGCAAGCTCTCCATGGCAAAGTCCACACTTTTGGAGGCACATTTAGTTTCCACACCTTCCTCAATCTGCCATCAAGTCGAGCCTATGAATGCTAAACATGAGCACGACTTTTAAGACCAAGGGTGACTCTATAAGCTGTCTTGACTGTAAAAATTTGGGCATCATTTTCCTTCCATATGAACTCATCCTTGGAGGTCTATCAACGCCCGACCTTGATAAAAAAAAACTGTCGAGCCTTCATTCGACCACCCATCTTGGCGACGCTCCCATGCGCGCGGAGCCCGTTGGAGGCTCCTTTCAATAATGGTGTGGTTCATGTGAAACTTCGGGTGCTCTCTCTCTCTTGGGGGAGGAAGGTAGGTCTACCTTTGGAGGTGTGACAAAAATCTTGGCCAA